>NW_016907894.1:89527-101609 GCF_001483705.2 Eufriesea mexicana | reverse complement strand
TTCTATAATTACTCTATAATCTTTATTTCATATAATTATTCCACATTTTCTATATTTATTGTACAATCCATAAATATATAATTATTTATTAAATACTCATATTCATATATTTCAAATAGCAATATTACTGAAGAATTATTTAAAAAATTCAGAGAAATCTATCTAAAATCTCAAAATTAAAATATAAAAAAAAAGAGATGCAAAAGGAATTTATTTATCTATTTTATTTTCAACAATCTCAAATTATTGTCCTCTTTTTCACAAATTTCTTATGAATTTTTGATATTTGTAGATCATTTTCATAATCACGCACGTAGTTTATAATTTATATAAAGCCTGTATAAAATTTATATGTATGTGTAAAAAATTTCAAAATACTTATTAATAATAATCACCCCCTCTCCTCCTCCCCTCCTCATAGACAAAACTGTATAAAAACATTCTTCACCTTCTCATTCTCAATTTTTCAAATATATAAAAATTTTTCAATAAAATTATATCCACTTCAAAAAATCTCTATTTTTATTGCATTCATACGTCTTTCTTTTTTTTTCACGGTAACAGCGTTTGAGCAAGGCCATTTAAATGATCCTCCAGCTTTTGCTTTCTTTTTTAATCAATTTCCCAACCGATTTCATAAATTCCATAAAAGTATTACTGCTGTCGTTGTAATTAATTCCAGCGCGGTATTCATGGAACATTTCAAAACATTGCGGTATCAGGTGAAGTGCAGGGGGCCGGGTCACAAGAGAACGCAATTTCGCGACCGGTCGACGAACACGGGGATGCGAAAAATCAAACGATTTCAAGGACAGTTCGAGACAATTCGGCCGTGTTATTGCGAACGAAAATGAAAATTTCGCGACGACAATGGAACTTTTCTCATTCGCCTGTGCGGCGCTGCGAGTGGCTCCCCCAGCCGAGAGCAGCGGCTACTAACTAATATGGCCACAGTTATTGCTGGATGCGTCCTTGAAAAGTTTGGAATTTACGTTCCCAGATGCTGCCCGTGATTATCGTGGCTGAGTTTAACTGTGACTTCCCGATGCAATATCTTTTTTTAACTATGAAGTGTTTCTTAAAATTGGGTTAATTACAGCGATTTCTAGGTTACAGCGACTGTTTGAGGTTACGTTTTTATAGGGAAAATCTCCAGAGAATATCGTTTTATTTTTATTTATGAATAATGAACTTTTGGTTCATTATTTATCCGTGCATCGTGTATTTGGGGAAATTTTGGTTCTAAATACTGTGATCAAACGTGTAGAATATAGATGTACAAATAAATTTATAATTTGGAGTTTTGTTTTGGAGAAAATTAATTTAGGAAAGTAATTAATTGAAAAAAAACATTTTTGTATGCTTCTCGTGTCTTGTTGCATGAAGTATTGTAGTTTATTTTTTGTTCCAAATTTGGACATTGGATGTTGGATTTGGTAGGAAGAAAAT
Organism: Eufriesea mexicana; assembly: GCF_001483705.2. NCBI lineage: Eukaryota > Metazoa > Arthropoda > Insecta > Hymenoptera > Apidae > Eufriesea > Eufriesea mexicana. Next base: position 100,160 of record NW_016907894.1, on the reverse strand, counting down.
ATAGTAATATCTAAGATATTATACAAGTATAATATAATAAAATTTAAGACATAATACAACTATAAAATAACAGAAATATTAATTAGGATTCGCTATATTAAGTTAGGATAACACATCAAGATGCCTGAACTGTAATATAGTAAATGTTATTATGAAGTATATTATATTTGTATACAGTGATTTTCATCATAATAGAAGAAAATACAAAATTATGAATGATATGTGAGAGGTAATGAATTCATCTAAAATTCAAATAATATCACACTTCTTGTATATATATTAATTGTAAGACCTAATACAATCATATGTAAGCTACTGATAGACACTCACTACTAAAAAACGTCAATAAATAATTTTGTATCAAATTAAATAATTAAAAAGAAACACTTAAGATATAATATAAATATATAGTACAGTAATATTACTATATATATAAGTGCGAGATAATATTCCAAAAGACAAGCTATCAACATTCGTCATGGGGCAAATCATTCTAGACACGAACTTCCGCACCTAGCTTCCCGAAAATATTCCATCCATCACGAAAGGTGCAAATTGCTATCCTCTATTGTTCGTAACACATGAAAAAAAAATAAAAAAAAAAAAAAAAGAAAACGAATAAAAGACGTGCCAGGAAAAGGAAAGGAAATTAAAAAAATGTGGAAATAAAGAGAAAACAAAAAAGAATCATGATAAAATTTGCTAGTTCGATACGTGCATCTTTGTAGGTAGTGGAAAAACGACGTTTGCTCGAAATTCGATTAATCGTTCAGTTGACGCGGCAACGTCTGTGTGCGTTCGTTCGTTATCTATTCATCGTGGCAATTACGTTGCGTACTGTGAAATTGGAGGTAAAAGGGAATTGAGGTTACCGACCGATGAGATTTAGGTTAAAGTAGTGAGAAGATACAGAAACAATAGGAAGGGGAATAAATGGACAGTGGTATGGTGTATAGTGATTTACACGGCTTCACAGCGCCATCTGGCTTGAACGTTGATGTTTCATAGAGGTTATATTGGAAATCTGTATATTGTAGTGGCGAATTTTTTCTTTTATACAAATGCTGATTATATTGCTCTAGTATTTGTACGTCAAGTGATTTGTGATATATATGCAACACTTGCAGTGCCTGTGGTAACTTAAAAAGGTGAAATAAAGTCCTTCTAACTATTTAAAATAAATGAATTAGAAGTATTTAAAATATATGAATTAGAAGCATTTAAAATATATGAATTAGAAGTTATATAGATGTATATTAATGTATTTATAATTTGAAATTTTGTATTATTTTTTTCTCAGTGTATTATTATTTCTGTAATGTTATATTAAAATTTGTTTGTGAAACTGTTGGTTCTTAATATTCAGATTAAAGCGACACACTATAACAAATTGTGGATAATTAGAATCTTTTTCTTACAAGCAAACAGAGTTCAGGTGTAAAAGTGTAATCTGTTTATGAATTAAAGATTAATTCATTTGTTACTATGAGTTAGAGAAGATTAATGCACTTCTTATAATAGGTTACAAATGAGTAGTCTTGCTATTATTATAGCTAACAGAGGATTAATTCATTTCTTATGATGGATCGCAGAAGATTAATCCATTAATTATGGATTAGAGAGGATTAATCCATTAGCTATGGGTTAAAGAAGATCCATTAGTTATAGGCTAGAGAAGATTAATCCATTTGTTATTATGGGCTATGAAAGTTGCAGAAGAGTAATGGGTCGTAGAGGATTAATCCATTAGTTTTTATAAAAGAGTAATCTATTTGTTATTAGGAAATTGATCCACTTATAATATACATTGCTTTCCTCATTACCAATCTGTACATATGCATGTATATATGTATTTCCACTTTTATCATTCATAAATAATAAGATTTCAATACTTTTTAAGACATTGTATTTAAACATAGTAAAACAAACTTTGACAATAAAAAATACATTTTCTGTCACTTTATATAACCCAGATGAACTAAAGTAATGCTTCACCTTAAACAATTTTAATTACATTTGTTTGAATGTCTACCAATTTATCTGACCAGTCTCATGCTACACAGAGTATACAAAAAAGTGCACAAATTTTCCAAATAGTTAACAAAGATTCTATGCATCAATAGAAGGGAAACAGAAACATTGGGGTTTCCCTTTGTCTAGGGAAAACAATGTTACAATTGACCAAAGTTTGTCATTCTATTAGGAGAGAAGCAACAACTAATAATTACTCTAAACAGACTGCCTGGCGATAGTACAATGATACAGTGGCAAAATACTTGCGATAATAATTAATAGTAGCCTGACTAAGCGAACCACGCAGATTGCTTCCTTCTCGGGGTAGTAAATCCCCAGTCAACCTTACTGAAACACATTTCTCTCGCGAAGGTTGCCCGCCAAATTAATATTGGCCGACTGCTTGTGAGCTGAGACCAAGTGGATGATAGATAGTTGACTGTGTGTGCTTCGTCCTGAATGATGGACTGTATGCATCGTTGCCTCGAATGCAGGTCTGTTGACTCTTTCCAAGTTCCTATAGGACTATTGTCAGACGGCCATCGTCGAAGAGATATTGCAATCGACAGACTCTCGTCGAATGTTTGCTGTTGAGAGACTGACGAAAATTAGGGTATTAAATTTCGATTTGCCTCTGATTGCCAAGAAGAAGAGAGAAAACGCCACCTTGCCTTGATCTAACTAGGCATGAAAGCCTTTCCTTTAGGATGACATACTTCGACATTGGTTATAATTTCATTTTCAAATTTCCAAAATGTCTACTAACTGCACACCAGTTTATGATAACTTGGTTCTGATAGGTGCATAGTCAATGACTCTTAGGCATCATAGGTACCAGGACACTTTGGTTCCCAAAATTCACGACACCAGCATATATCAATTTAAATTACATACAGGTGTGGAGGTTATATGAAGATTGTGGTTCCTATGGAGCTGCCGGTTGTATCCTCTTGGCCGTTGTGCTATGGTAGGTTACGTTAGGTTAGGTTAGGTTAGGTAGAAAGTACCCGGTCGAGGACTGCTATTGTCAGGAGCGTATCGGTGCTGATTATTGTAGGGGTGAGATTGGAGTGGTTTAGGGAATATATAGGGATTGTTTTTTGGGGTAGAATGGACAACAGTAACCTCTATAATATATAGTGACCTTTAAGATCTCTATAATCTTAATCTCTGCATTTGCACAATGCAGTCGTAGATCTCGAGATTCGCAGTAGACGATTGATTTGTATTTTATTAGTACTACACCCTTGCCAAAAATATTTTGGCCAAATTTGATATGTCCTCCCTCCCCCTCACGGGGTTGCTTTTGTAGTCTTGTGGTTCCTACGGTGCTGCCGGTTGGTATCCCTGATGGCCGTCGTGCTTTCGTTTTCAAACAATGGCTGCCAATCGTCGATCTTCAGGGACGTGTCAAGGTCCCCCCTCCCCCTCCCTCCAAAGAGGATTAGCTTTTCATTGGTTAGTTGTTCCTGCGGTTCCTGATGGGATTCAAGTGGCCCCTGTCTTGCTATGTAGCAGGTAGAAGGGACGTAGGGAAGGGATGTGTTTCGTCCTGGGCCTCTTAATGGACTCGTCAGTAAGGTATTCTAGCAGGCTCTGCCTTTAACAGGGGATACTTGGGTAGCATAGAAATTTGTATTTATGGAAGTCGAGGATTCACTGAGAACTTAAAGCCTCGAACCCTCATCTCCCATTTAGCGGTGAGGATGTGAACATTGGTTGCTACACAAGTGACCTCTGCACAGCATGGTAAAGTAAGTCTCAAAAATAAGTAATTTTGTGAGCAACTTTATTGTACAGGATTGCAAAGATTAGATGCAAATAATGACAAGTTTCAGAAACTAATACTACTACTGAGTATTACAGTAATCAACGATAATATGAGAGTAACAGAATTTATATGGAGTCGGGAGCCACTTGGTATGATGATAGGTGTGTAAATGAAGGCTACTTGGGCTGAGGTGGTCGAGATTACCACGTAAACGAAGGATCCAAGGTAATCCACGGTATTTGGACGAACATGCTTAAATGTCCTCCAAGTGAGACTGCATCAAGTGACAGAGGTACAGGAACAGAGAAAGATAGGACACATCTGTGCCAGGCTAAATAGGTCGACTTTAGCTAAGAATCAGTTAGCAGGAATCAATTCAGTTCAGAATTGGAATCTTGAAACAAGTACCTAATTCACTATGCATTCTGTTGCTAGTTTCGAATACCTATACTGTCTTATGGTCTATTAACTCTTTGGGGCACGGTGGGATTAAAAGTGTAGATTAAAATGGGAATTAATTGCATGACAATTGCCAGTTCGAAATAACAGTTCTGTCAGAGTGGTTAATGTTTCATATTCACTTCCAATTTCCTGGAGCCACCAAAAATAATTCTTTCATTTATTTATCAACGAAGTATAACTAATCAGGAGAGCATTAAATTATCATACTAAACCACGTGTTTTAAATAACTTTTATCCTGAACTTAAAGTAGATTAAAGTAAATCCTTTTTAGATGAAGTTTCTTATAAGTAAAAATCCAGTGGTGCCATCTGGGGATCTTGGTCATCAAGTAACTAGCCTTCAACCTTTTCTTTATTGGAATAATGCTCGTTTAAACACGAAATTGTATACGACGAAAGTTAATCCTTTCATATTTTCATCATTTATTGCAACTCTTTAACTCTTTGGGGCACGCTGGGATTAAAAGCGTCCCACCTTTTTGATGCACCGTAATGCATGATGCTGGGATATTTTTAGTCCCACCTCGAAATATCGCAATAGCTGCATATGCATAGGTTTATATTTCGTCTTATTTACGTAAAACAGCCGGTAATACCTTCGACAAATGTTATAAATGCATTCGCTAGCGTCGGCAGCATTCAGCATGCCCACTACAGGTTCATCAACTGTTGCAAGCGGAAGGTATATCGCGACAATCTTTTCTTCCTGGTTTTATGTTTTTACATTATGCGATTCCTTTATTAGTAAAAATTTACCAATTTTGTTTCATTTAAAACGGAATAAAATTTCTGTGCAACATGGGTCTATTTTATTATCGGAAATCCTATGCAGCAAAGAGTCAACACAATGATGCACACTAATTGTTATGCGCAATTAGTGTATCAAAAAACCGACACATTTGTGACAAATGTGTCTACTCGATGTGTATCCAGTGTGGCCATCTTTCAAGTCCTTGCACTGATATTCTTCAAAGCAAGCCTAACAGCCTATGCAAGCCTATTCCGCAATTAGCTAAACAGCTAAACCTCAATCCTCTGAAGCAAGCTTCTGCTTCTCAGTTGCTCGCCAAGTGCCCCGATAAACTCAATTCCACAGGATGTTTCAAACGAAAACTACACGTGCATGAAAGATCTCGAGAAGTTTGCATATCGATAGCGTTAACCTTCAGCTCCCAGCAAACAAGAAGCAAGGAGGTCGCAAAGGCAATGGGAATAGGGGAGTCGAGGGAATAGTTAGGAAAGAAATCGGCCAGGGATTCTTCCGTGTTTCACTGCAGTGATACGTGCATCGGTGAAGGAAGTTCCGAGCATTGTTTGCTCTGGTTATCGATCATCGTTGTCGCTGCTCGCAAACTGGCGTCGACAAACTGGCGCCTTCAGATTTACCTAATTGCGTGGTTTTTGGCAGCGAACCTCCAGTTTCGAGAGATCCTTCTCTTGATCAGAGCGTTTGATCGACTACTACTTGTAACTACTTTTTGTGACAATGACTGTGTACTCTGTCAGCTGAGAGTTGAGGTACAATACTGTGAGTACAATACTCTGTGATCCCTAGGGATATATGGATGCGCGTCTTTCGAGTGTGTAAGTGAAAAGAAGATCGGTTTCTATCTCTATCTTCAACTTTCTTGGGTCTTTTAGAAATTTCAATCTGATGGCTCTTAGAAATCTAGTTGTCAGTCTTCAAAATTTAGCTGTTTTAAATGCTCAAAATCCTAAAATTGAAGGATTTTGTAAATTGTACTCTTGAGTTATGTTCAGATGATACTCTACTTGTTCTCCCCAAGTGATTAATCTTTTAACACTGATTTTGTTGCTCAGGTTCATCGATGTCAGGTCAAGTTAGGGTAGTGATCTCGTCTTTATTGGCTGTTTGTTACTCGACATGTGTATGAAACGTATCAGAGAATTTTCCATTTGAGGAACAGTCTAATTTAGGCCAATCCCTCGATGAGTCTAACAGAAAACTCTCTTCGTCCAAGCTAAAACGAAGACACTGAGATGGCTTGAGATTATGGCACTAGGACACTTAGTAGTTGCAGTTAGGAAAATTTAAGGAAAGGCTGTTTCTCAGATCAGTTAACGACCCGAACAATCGTAAACTCGAGAGCATCATCAACCTAGGCTTGCCCATTTGGGTACCTGACAAGCGTGACATTAATGGGGCCTGAGTAACTAGATACGTGATGAGTGGGTCATCTTGCACGGAGAGATAGCGAACAGAAAATGTATAAAACAAGAATGGGAGAGCCATTTTGGAACGAGTTCTCTGAGGATCTTTTCGGAAAAGGGACTAAAATTGTTAGTGAGCATGATTGGGATATTACGTTGAGATTTTGGAATTGTGACAACATTAGAGGTCGAATAATGCAACGAAGCTTTGAAAATTATCAGGTGTTCTGAGATCAGGTGTTAGAAGATCAGAAATTAGAATTTTCAAACTTTCTTTTAAATTTAAAAAAGCGTGATTTGGTTCTTTTTAAAGATGAATCAGTCCAGGTTTCTTATCTTGTGCGCTTAGTAGTTGCTGTTAGTATCGAATTTGTAATAGTAAATAAATATAGCATAATATATAGTACAGTATAGCATACTATACGTCAGACCTGCACAGAGCAAGCTCTGGAGCTTAGAGAGCTTCTCCCATTTTATCTCTAATCACCTTGCTGCAAAGTCGTTAAAAGCACTATCTCTATTTAAATTATTTTGTTAACAATTTCTGTTTAACAATTGCAGCGAATTTTTGCAAATGCGCATTTTAATTCATTATACTCGCATAATTGCAGTATAATTGGAAATAATATATTTCTTTGTGAAGGAATATATTTATGAAGCTTAATATTTATGTTAAATTATATTTAATGCAAATGATATAAAATAGAAAAAAATATTAATTATTTTCAATATAATATTTGCATATATAATTTGCTTTATACAGAAATTTGTATTAAATATGTTATTATTACTAGTTTTTATATTTATAATATAATTAATAGAAATTTTATTTTATTTTTACCATGTTGAAACATTCACTAATAAATATTCATAACAAATAAACGTTTCTTATATATGAAACATTTTGTTTAAAAAATACTGTTTTTGTAATTGTATAAAATTTATATGTTTAATATACCAAATAAATTTGGCGAATTTTCGAAATGTTATTTCAAATAGAAATACATTTTTGTTGTTTTTTGTTTAGAAATTGAGCAAATTTCTTTCAAGCCAGAAATTAATTTTGGTACCTGAAAATCACCAAATATTTTAGAATTTTTCATTTTAATTTTCTCTCGAATAATCAGAAAGCCAACTCCTGCATACACGACGAAATGAAAGGACGGCGGAATTTTTCCGTCGCAGATGACTTTATTCAATTATAGAAACCATTGATAAAGCGAAAATGTAGTGGTGTGCAGTATTTATCAAAGGGAGCAAAAAATAGATGTGAAAATCAGTTCCATTCGTGCAAAAGAGGTGCTTTTTTCTATTAACAGGGTAAATGTAAAAAGCAGCACGAAACTATTGAAAACACAGAAATTTCGAATTTTTTAAATATATTTTAATATTTTAATATTTTTACATTTCCACGAAGTCTTCATTCCTTCATTTCGACGCAGGTTTCGCAATTTCGCGTAAAAGCTTTCGCGTTTTTAAAAAAATGCTAGACTTTAGACCCAAATTCACGTTTATTTATTTTTAAAAACAGAAGGTACATTTAAAGACAAAAACAGAATACTCCAATTTCATTTATTTTCACATTTTCCAATTATATTCACCACACATATTATTCCTTCAAAAAAGGAACGAAATAATTTTCCAAAATAATTTCCAAAGAATTATATTTCATCAACAAAAGAGAAAAAAAATAATCTCTAAGAAGATACGAAAACAATGCATAATAAACACGGAAATCGCGACCGTGGTGCCCTCTACGTTTTCGAGAATTAATTTCGCGCGTATAAATAAATTCACTACATGTATTATTCTTCCAGAAGGTAACGCGAAACAATTTTCCAAAATAATTTCTAAAGAATTATATTTTACCAACAAAAAAGAAGAAAAAGATAACCTCTATAGAGATACGAAAACAATGCATAATAAACGCGGGAGACCGCGACGGTGGCGCCCTCTACGTTTTCGAGAATTAATTTCGCGCGTATAAATAAGGTCCTAATAAGCGAGCGGTAATCCAGCGTTCCAATTAAAACGTTTCCATTTCGAGGCGTTGTGTTAAACGCTAACGAGCTGAAGGCCAAAGCAGAGGCTCTTCAATTATGTAAACTTCCGCTGATAATGCATTCATCTTTCCCCTAATCAGACGCCATCTCTGTTCGTCCTTCTCGCCTAACTCGCTAGCGCCATCTGTCCCAGAACTGCCGAAGAAATCTGGCAATTCCAAGCTTGAGAAACCCTTTCACCGACCTTGAATTCAAGCAAGGCTGCGTGTCAGGGATGTTCGTCGTCCTTGGTGGAACGAAAGGAATGGCAACAAGATTAATCGAACCAGGAACCGCGTGCTTTTCGGCGAAACACAATGGCTGCCAGGGCGAACAGTTTCGGAAGATGGATGAGCCCGCGGGAAACAATTTCTGCTCGGGGTTAAACTGATCTTCGCGCGTACCTTAGCCACGGTGCTTCCCTTAAAAATTTTCGCGGATCTAATTTGTTATCTCTCCTCGTTTCTTTCTGATGCTTTCGGTTTTACCGTCTTTGGAAAGCTAAGAAGAAAATAAATAGGGAAGAGGGGAATGGAAAATTTGCCCATTCCGGCATCTCTTCTGAAACGTTTAGAGGTTAGGTAGGGTTAGGTTAGGTTAAATTACGTTAGGTGGCTGGAGAGGTTATGTTCTTGCTTGTAAATAAAAATGGAGGTTTTACGATTGTAAGTTTTGTGTTGGGTGATTAATATTTTGTATATATTATAATATATTGTAGTATAGTGTATATTATGACTTTATACTAAAATAATATAATATATTATATAATGTTCAGGAATATACCATATATATTTGATAAAACGTTTATTGTAATTGCATTAATAGTAATTTGCATATTTATATTTGTCAAAGATAAAATGGCAGACTAAATAAGTTCATGTACCTTCATGCACGGTTGAAAATTTGAGATTAAATGAAGAAACTGTTTTGAATTATACTTTCCCTCTGATTAACAAATAATATTTACAGAGAAATTTATTTCTTGTGCTTCCACCAACTCATCCCCAAAATACACGTTCACAAAAAATAGGAATCTATAATAGCATATCACTTTCATAAAAGTACAGTCCTACCAATAGCAACATCTCAAGTTATATTATAATTAATATTATAACCTAAAATTATATATCAGTATATAAAGTATAAATATATATGCAAGTACACCACTAAAAATTATCTGTACTTAGATATAAATTTAGATAATAGTTCAGTTACCACTATAATCCAAGCAGACACATAAACACATACACATAAATACATATACATACATACAAATACTTTCAGTATATAAAGTAAAAATATATAACACAATATCCCACCAAAAATTATCTCCACTTAGATATAAATTTAGATAATACTTCAGTCAACACTATAATGCAAGCAAAAGTCACTCTACACATACATAAGCACAATTATTTTTAGTATATAAAGTACAAATATATATCAATATACCACCAAAAGTTATCTCCACTTAGATATCAATTCAGATAATAATTCAATCAGCACTATAATCCAAGCAAAAATCACTCTACACATACATGAACACAAATACATTAAATATTCAAAGTATAAACATATATCACGATACACCACTAAAAATGAATTCAAGGTAAATATCAATTTACACAAAAATTCAGGAAGAATTTAAAGAAAGTAGCCAACAGTTTCTAATGGAACGAATTCAGGGTCTATTGGCTCACGATATGGAAAGAATCGAAAGAAAAGAATATTTCTCGAATATTCCGTTCGCGTGAGAGCTTTCCACACCCAGGAGTCAGTGTCACGAGGTCTCGTCGGGAATAAGAAGAACGCGAGAATGGAATCGATACATCGAACAGCGGAGAGGTTAATGATGCACGGAGGCAAGCGTGTATACGATCGCTTCGGCCATGTAACACACGACATTCTTCCGCTTGCATAACGGCCCGTTTCCACGAGGCCGCACGGTGCCTCCTGCGCGACCGCCTTTCGCCTCTATCCCCACTCCGGCGCCCTCTATACCCAGCATGCAACAGAGAGCACGCAACACTAGCCGCGATGTTTTTTCGTTCGCGATCAATCGGCCACTGTTGGATGATGATTACGGGTTTCCTCTTTCTTTCGATTCTCGTGTAATTTACGTTGGAGAGTTCTTTTTACGACGTCGGTATGTGGTCGCGTGAAGTCCGAGCGT
>NW_016907894.1:81022-89502 GCF_001483705.2 Eufriesea mexicana | reverse complement strand
TGTTAGGTTAGTTGGATCACTAGAACGGCATTTGTTTAGAATCTTTACGATTTCGTTCTGCGAGATGGCGCTGCGGTTTGACGGTACTCGAAGATCGGTGAGTGAGATAACCTTTATTGCATAATTTACGATGCTTTTTTCTTTTTATTTAGTCTTTTTACGTGGAGGAAATCCTTGAAAGGTCGATCTTCAGATCTTCAAAAGATAGATCTTCGGATCTTTGGATCGTTGAAAGATACATCTTTGGATCTTTGGATCTTCGAAAATTAGACCTTTGGATCTTCGAAAATTAGATCTTTGGATCTTCGGATCGTCGAAAGATAGATCTTGGAATCTTTGAAAGACAGATTTTTGGATCTTCGGATCTTCGGATCTTTGGATCGTCGAAAGATAGATCTTTGGATCTTCGGATCGTCGAAAGATAGATCTTGGGATCTTTGAAAAATAGATCTTGGGACCTTCGGAAAATAGATCTTGGAATGTTCGAAAAATAGATCCTGGAATCTTCGAAAAATAGATCTTGGCATCTTCAAAAAATAGATCTTGGTATCTTTGAAAAATAAATCTTTGGACCTTCGGATCTCCGAAAGATAGATCATCAAATCTTCGAAAGATTCCCCTAGAAAAGGGGGACGAGGTTATATGGGATTTTTACCCACAAAACCCCCCACAGTGACCATCCTCGCCGCGCTGTTGGAACACCAGAAATTCCAAATGAACACAATCCCCCCCCCTTTGCAATATGTCGACGTGGGCTCAATGATGTAACCTCAAAATTATGGCGTCGTAACTCCGAATTTAATTGCATTTCACGGCCACTACACAGACGCCATCTTCCACCGACCGTGGCCTCCCAGACAGTCGGACCTCGTCTACAATGCTCTTGGTTTATGACGTAAAAATATATTTTCGCTGTCAGTGACTCACTATGAGTCAAATGCGACTTAGACTAGCATCGACATAATGGAAACGAAGGAATTTTGCAAATATCTCGAAGATTAATTAAAGTAGTAATATTATACTGATTTTATATACCTTTACGAATAATTTTCGTTCATTTTGTATATAATATTTGATGTTGCTGACCTGTGGTGTGAGGATACCTTGATGGTTGAATGAAATGTGAATTATATTATTTTATATTGTTCATAGTCTATGACGTTGTTGGTCTATGGCGTAAGAATATCTTGGTGAATTTTATTGGAATTTTATATATAATATTTTCACTCTGTGAATCGATTGTTCTTTCCGTCCATGTCAGTTTGTATTTCAATTGATTTTGAAATACTGACGGAGGCATGGAATTTGATGGATTACAAATATTCAGCAGTTCCATGCAAGATTCTGAATAAAGAATGTATCTGTTCGTTTCTTTGATATTTGTTCTCTCATACATTTCTTGGCAGACAGAATGCTCACTGTTTCTGGGGATTTGACAGCTTATATATAGGGTGTCTCAGTTATTTCTTAAAAAAAAGTTATTGTTTTTTTATGTTTTTTATTTTTTTTCGTCGATGATATTGAAAATGTGTTATTATGAAACTACTCTTAAGAAAAGCATCGTTTCATTTAGGAAATTTTCAATCAAAAATCCAAGTTTTAAAACATAGAGGTCTTTATTGAGAATTATAATATTATATAATATGTTATAAATTGAATCATTTTATAATTTTGTGTAATATATAGTTTGTAAATTATTTTCTTATGACGAATGTACCTTTCTTATTCATTCAAAGCTTTTGTATCTATCCTTTTACAAATATAAAACAGAGTACAATTTCTAGCACAGGTTATTTTGTTTCATGAAATATTTAATGCACATCTAATGTACCCAGAAGCATGTCGGCTGTTTTCCAGTGAAACTCGTGGTACAACACTAAAAACGTTACGATACGTAAAGTTCGTAGCTTCCTGCTTCATTTTGAAACTTTTATCTCGGAAGAGTATAACCTAACCTAAGAGTACCATAGTAATTCAAAATATTCTATAACCCGAATCGAGTTTTTCAAAAATATAGATACAAAAAGCATAATTATTTTATCAAACGCATAAAACTGTAGATATATATTATCATAACATACTATTGTACATTATTCTGTATTTATTTTACGTAAGAAAGATATACTATATTTATTGAATATGATGTATTATAATTTTTCCAAAATATGAAGCTATTATAAATTACACGAAATAAAATAGGATATGAATAAATATAAAAATGATATTTATAACATAGAATTGTCTAATTTAATATTTTCACGTGATAAAATATATCCCATATATCCAAATATATCCTACATATGAGCCGTTCACTGTAAAAATCGATTAACCTCACTTTTTGAAAAATCTTAAATTTAAGTGTCAAAGCACTTGGTATAGTCGTAACTTTATATATTTATAATAACTTTCCCTGATAATTAAGATTGACACTATTAAACGACACAAATTTTTTGGCCACTGAATAATAAATAATTTATTTCAGAGGTCACTTTGATTAACTCCGTAGTCTAATGTAAATCGTTGCAATAATGCAACTCAAATGCACTAGCAAGCCATGAATGATAACGGTGAATTTTTTAGCGCCGTCTTATCAGAATTTAAGTAAAATTTAATAAAATTTTAATTTATTACTTTTTTCACTTGCCAAATCGATTAACTCTCCCAGTAACATAAAAATGGTAACATTACTAACGATTACCTTTTGGCTATTTCTTCTTAAAAATTTTATACACCGTTAGATGAAAGTTACATTTGTATTTATGCATTCTACAATATTTATTTCGATTTAAATTATAAAGGGAATTTTAAAAAACAATATACATTATTTCATTGCATTTCTCCACTTTTTGTTTTATGGAGTTAACCTATTTGTGCAGTTAATTAAGAAACATTTTTTAAATTGTATTTAATAACTGGTGATAAAGAAAATTTTATTCTTACCATTTGTACTTACTATTTCATATTTCGTACTTCATACTTTACTCCTAGTTTTATACTTTCATACGTACACAAAAGACCAATTATCATATCTGTAAGTAATTCAAACAATCCTATTCTCACCTTACTCGAAACATTTAACGTTTCCTTTTATTCACTTGGCTGGAGCATGCTCGACTCGCCGAAACGTCGAAGAAAATCTCGTTAACACTATGTTAGCCTTCGATATATTCGATTCGAACGGTTCATACATAAATATATCCAAATATATCCAATATATCCAATTAAAATCAAAATTCATTCACCCTTCTCAAAACTCCTTACCCGTAGCCTCCAATCACTATCATCGTTTAAAATTCACACATCACATTCCACGCCAATGTACTATTGCTTCTGTACTACAACTACAACCGTTGTAACTCCAATTACCAAGAAAAGAGAAAAAAAATTAGCAAGTAAGGAGAGGCAATTGAAAAGGAAGCTTCACGCTGGGAAAAGCACTATCGTCTATCGTGCTCCGTTTCAAAGGCGGGAAAGCTTTCCAGCTATTCTTATTTCGCTTGATTTAAGAACGCTTCCAGGAACATTATTCAAACCCTAAACTGGAAACGTTATCTAACGATCGCTAATGTATGCGGGCTGTTTCATCGTGCTACGCCGCTTTTCAGCGTGTTAAACGCTCAGCCACGGGGAACGTTTCTCGCGCGATGCGCCCCTAACACGCGAAACTCGACGTGCAACTTTTTCGCTCCCACCCCTCCCCCCACTCCTCGCTCCGCGCGTACGATTCGCCGGCAAACTTTCGTCCTCGATCGACGGTCCACCGCCTCCTGTGGCGCCTCTCTCAGCCGACGTGATTCCCCTGCCAACCTGAGTCGTACCGTCGCTCGTCCGCGAAAGCAATGGACGTTTATACGTCGCAGATATCCGTCGTGAATTCAAATTTCCCGCGGTAATCGTACGCTAGTTACTAGATCGGTATCGATAGATGACACTACGTGTATTTCGGTTATTGGCCGCTTATACGCGGTAGACATTTGTAGAGAATTCAAATTTCCCGTCGTAATCGTACGTTACTTGTTGGATCCGTACCAATAGATGGCGTCACGTGTATTTCGATTATTGGTCATTTATACGTGGCAGATATTTGTTGAGGATTCAAATTTCCCGCCGTAATCATAGGTTAGTGATTTGATCGATATAAATAGATGGCGCCACGTGTGTTAACGTAAGCGTGGTTGCTTTAATTCTTAACTGTTCACACGTGGAAGATATTTGTTGAGAATTCAAATTTCCCGCCGTGATCGTACATTAGTTACTATATCGATATCGATAGATGGCGCCACGTGTGCACACGTAACTGTATTTGCTTCGATTCTCGCATCTAATACTTGCTTGCTTTCGGGTGTGTGTAACTGATCAGTAATCAAAGACTTCCATATTTTTTTCTTTCTTTTATGTTATCTTCTTTTATAGTCTTAATAGATATAAATGTTAATCCTGCTTCATTTGTAAGGCAAATGTATCTCACTACGTGAATTAAATAAAAATATTCATTGACAGTGTGTGATTGATGTGACGTCAATTAGTAGAAATGCTTCATCTGGTTATTTATAGTCCTCTGTTACTTTTCAGGGAGAAGATGAATTTCTTCTTTTAGGATGATGAAGTCGTAGAGGTATTTTTGAAATTTTTTTGACAGCTCGGAGGTAGGGGGAGGGAAATCGTGAAGATACACTCGCTTTTGAGGCGAACAAAAAATTTCTGTGGTCATCTGCCTTGTATGAGAAAACATAATTGGTTGTTTACAATTGGTCGAATTGGTTCATCTGATTATTTACAGTTTCTGGTATTTTTGAGAAAGATTTTTCTACTAGATTGCTCAATTACTGGTAACTAAAAATTTCAGAGCTAATAAATACAATGGAGAATTATATTATTTAACGAGGAAATAGTGTTCATCTCAATATCATCAACAACTTGTACCTATTAACGATTGCATAATACTTGCACTAATTGCTAGCAATTAATAACATAGTAACCAGAAATAACTATGATATCTAATATTTAATGCTCGTACCAAATTAGCCATATGCCAGCTGAATTAAACATATGTGATTAGTAAAATGGGAATTAATTGCGTGACAATTGCCAGTTGGAAATAACAGTTCTGTCAGATTGGTTAATATTTCATATTCACTTCCAATTTCCAGGAGCCACCAAAAATAATTCTTTCATTTATTTATCAACGAAGTATAACTAATCAGGAGAGCATTAAATTATCATACTAAATCACGTGTTTTAAATAACTTTTATCCTGAACTTAAGGTAGATTAAAGTAAATCCTTTTTAGATGAAGTTTCTTATAAGTACAAATCCAGTGGCGCCATCTGGGGATCTTGGTCATCAAGTAACTAGCCTTCAACCTTTTCTTTATTGGAATAATGCTCGTTTAAACACAAAATTGTATACGACGAAAGTTAATCCTTTCATATTTTCATCATTTATTGCAACTCTTTAACTCTTTGGGACACGCTGGTATTAAAAGCGTCCCACCTTTTTGATGCACCGTAATGCATGATGCTGGGATATTTTTAGTCCCACCTCGAAATATCGCAATAGCTGCATGCGCATAGGTTTATATTTCGTCTTATTTACGTAAAGCAGCCGGTAATACCTTCGACAAATGTTATAAATGCATTCGCTAGCGTTGGCAGCATTCAGCATGCCCACTACAGGTTCATCAACTGTTGCAAGCGGAAGGTATATCGCGACAATCTTTTCTTCCTGGTTTTATGTTCTTACATTATGTGATTCCTTTATTAGTAAAAATATACCAATTTTTTTTCATTTAAAATGCATTAAAATTTCTGTGCAACATGGGTGTGCAACATGCAAAGAGTTAACAAGCTGTTTATGAATTATAATTACAATTCTCACGAAATTTCTTGCAATTATATAATTAATAAACAGAATGAAGTTTTACAAAGAAGAACTAAATTATTTTCTACTCCAAATTTGTCACAATTTCGCAAGAAGTATTTCTCAGTGTCAAAGCCTCATGGTAGCCGGGCAAACATCTTTTGTACAAGTTTCGAATGTCATAAAATTCTCCTGAAATTCGTCACAATTTCCCAAAGAACGTACGAAATCCAATTATTCAATTTCTTGCCTTGGTCACTCGGCAACTTCGGAAGGAATAAAACCCGATATCGTTCCACCTCGTGTCTATCGTGTTAGAACGTTTCGCCACCGTCTTTATTTCAAACAGTGAAAACTAGCGCTCCTAGCTCGAAGCACACCAAGGTCTTGCGTAAAACCGCATTGGTTCCACAACGAAACTTACTCGAAATAGAGAAAGAGACTGAGGGAAAAAGAGAGAGAGAGAAAAGAAAAGGAGTGAGAGAAGAGAAAAGGAGCGAGAAAAGAGAAAAGGAGAGAAAGAGAAACAGAAGAGGGGAAAAGAAAAGAGAGAAGAGAATAGTAGACAGAAGAAGAAGGAGAGAGAGAGGAGGGAAGAGAGAAGAGAGAAAAGACCAAAGGAGACAGAAAAAGGAGAAGGAGAGAGAGGAGAGAAGAGAGAAAAGAGCAAAGGAGACAGAAGAAGGGAGACAAAAGAGGAAAGAGAAAAGTAGAAAGAGAAGAGAACAAGGAAGAGAGAGAAGAGAGAAAGGAGACAGAAGAAGGAAAATGAGAGGAAGAGAGAGAGAGAGAGAACAAAGGAAGGGAAAGAAGAGAGAAGAAAAAGGAAATAGGAGAGACAAAAGAGGAAAGAGAAAGGTAAAATGAGAAGCGGAAAAAGAAGAGAGAAGAGAGAGAAGAGAGAAACGATAGAGAAGGGAGAAAAGAAGAGAGAGAGAGAGATGAGAGAGAAAAGAGAGAAGGAGAGGAAAGAATGAAAATTGAAGGAGAGAGGAGAGAAAAGAGGAGGAAGAAGTTTAGAGAAAGGAGAGAGAGAGAGAAGAGGGAGTGGAAGAGAGAGAGAGAGGAAGAGCAAAAAGAGTTCAACTTCAAGAGAACGGTTCGATCGTTTTCCACGGGGTTGAATAGCTACTTTAAAGGCGTAATGTTCGATGTGCCCGGAACACGCGAAATTTGCGGAAACTTTTGCTATCCGCTGCCGATCTACGCCGAACCGGATCGATAGTTTCGAAGAAACTTCGAACCGCGTTGTACATATCTATGCGAGCGTGGATATACTAACTTTTCCAGATATATCGCCATGCCCTGCTCTCGTATGCTCTTTGCGTACTGGCTTTTTGGGTCATAACTAAATTTTCTTCAATTTCGCGATATGCCGGTGCGTAGAAATTTTGTTAGAAAGTAATTTCCTGCTTTTGTCCCATTTTATTTCAATTCTCTGAGGGTATTTGTTAGTAATACCGAGGATAACTAATTGGTCATTGATAATTGTTATTTGCTTCAACTGGGTATCACGTGTTAATAATTTATTTTAATTATGGAACATTTCTCAAGATATTTTATTCAGTAGATTGATGTACAAAAATTTGGAAAAAAGGTAATTTTGTAATTTTTAAATATTTTATAATAATTTTCCAAGTATTATATTTTGTATATACGATAAAATAAGTATCTTTTGTATTTCTGTTGTATTTTATTGATGACGGTTTGAATTATGATATATATATATATATATTTATTTATTTATTTATTTTTAGTATTGATTATATTCCATATTTTTATTGAAAATTTATAGCAAGTTTATAATACATTTTTAAATATATATATATGGGTGTGTGTATGTGTGTGTATGTGTGTTTTTAAATTAGAATTTGCAAGATTTTCTATTACACCAGAATCACTATATTTTCTTCTGAAAATATTTAATAATTGGATATATGTGTCCATATATATATATATATATATTTTTTTATATTATATTTGCAATTTTTTAAATAGTATATATATATACTATTATATATTTTTAAAAGAAAATATAGTGATTTAAATATAATGGAAAATCTTTCGAATTCTAATTTAGAAAATTGCGAATATAATATAAAAATCCAAATGGAAAAATATATTATTTTTTAATCGAATAAAATTTTAAAGAAAGGATGGTATATTCAATGGACATCCTTTACAATTCACTCACGATTATAGAGATAGAATCTTGATATCAGGTTGGAATTTATCTTCTTTTATCGAAGGGTCAACTTATACGCTGGACCAATGGAGAGCAGTATTACCAAGATAAGCAAGCATTTGTCTGAAAAGTAACGTTCCCGCGGATAAATGTTATCGTAACGTGAGAAAACTTCAGGGCCGGAGATAAAATTTTCAATGAATACCCTAGCTTTTATGAAACATCATTTCGACATCAACGACGAGAAGAATGAGTTCGAATTTTCTATAGAAATTCTCTATGTAGAAAGAAATCAGAATATTAATTTAAATACCTATTCCCAAAATATAAAGTACCTTTGCATATATTAATTTTATATTTTATCTTATCCCATTTAAAGTATTTTTATAAAACTTTTAACATTTTTAACAAAATTTTTATAAAATATTATATGTAT
>NW_016907894.1:62430-80677 GCF_001483705.2 Eufriesea mexicana | reverse complement strand
AATTTTCTAATATTTAATATAATATAGAAAAATGAATATAGAAAATAAATGAACATTTAACTGAACCAAAAATGGTTTGGAAATAAAATTTCCAAAAGATATCTCCCAAGGAACTATTGTATTTTATATGCGACAACGAAGTCGTAACTCTGGTCTCTATCTTGACATACTAAAGTAAATGAATAGTAAAACGAGCTTTCTACTGCTTGTTACAAATTTTGATAAGTAGGAATACGAGCATTTAGATTATCTCTGGGAAATTCAGTTCTAAAATAAAACTTTGCACAAAAGAAATATGCCACTGTTAGTCTTTATATTGCCATTTATTTCACCTTCCATTTCTACTATAACTAAATTTAAATATTTCTACTATAACTATAACTAATTCTCTTCTTCATAAAACAATGAGGTTATTTCACTTCTTTTAAATATTACCAGATATTTTCTCTTCATAACTTCATAACCATTTAAAAACAAATTTATTCTTTCGTTAAAAATCAAAAATATTTTCAAAATTTTTATAACAGCAATTCTTTTCTCATTATGCATTAAGCAATTTTTATTTGAAATATTATTTTATCAGATTTGGAACATTTTATCAGTAGCAGTTTAAACATCATGGTGACTGAATTGTGAGTCACCCTGTATAATAACTTGCATGTAATTTATTTCTATATTAATATCTCTAATAGTATATATAGTGACACATTTCTATCTAATTTCAAGAAACCAGGAATAATTATTAATTTGTACAACAGCAACATTTTGATAAAAATAGAAAAATCCTGAATTTCCCAGTGTTTTCAGAAAAGTATTATAAAATTTATATTACATGTACATACTACAAATGTAGGGGTTAAAGAGACACTGGTAGACTTTGAAAAATGAAGAAAACAAGGGACCTATTATTTTCTGCCATTTTCAAGAAAGTAGCTCGTAAATTTTCCCACAGCCTACACCGTGCACCTTATTTACCTAGATGCAACTTTTACTACCATCTAACAATCGATACAGCCTCGTAAAAGAAGTTACAACAGTATGTACAGTGAGTCACAGCCAAAATCGTACACTACATGTGAAAATGTGTTTCATTCGAAAACAGAAATTTGAGAATGATTTCGAAAAATAGTAAGGCGGATATATATTGTAAATATATCTACATTTGCTCATATAATGTTGATATGGCCAAATTTTCACCTTTTGCAATTTAATTAAGTATAATTTAATCCAACGAAAAAGGAGTTTCTATGACAATCTTGGTCATAGCGAATATTCTACGATTCGGAGACCCTAGAACGTAGCCAAAATTAATAAAAATCCACGCACTTATTCATTTTCGGCCATTTTTGATAGGACCCTGGCTCACTACTGTGCATCAGTCTAACATAACCTCAAAAAAAAGTAACCGTTTAACGTATACGTATTAAGAATAAACGTATCCACTGTGCAATGGTCTAACATAACCTAAAAAGGGAAAGTAACCATAGAATGTACATGTATACAGAATGAACGTATTTGCTGATATAATGATGATGTGTCCCAATTTGCACCTTTTGTAATTTAACTAAGTACAATCCAACGAAATTGATCCAAAGAAAAGAAAATTTCTATGATAATCTTGGTCATAGCGAATATTCTACGATTAGGCATAACTCGGATTTTAAGGTTTTGACTCTAAATTCAAAATCAGTCATCCCGGGACATAGTCAAAATTTATAAAAATCCACGCATTTATTCATTTTCGGCCATTTTTGGCAGGACCCTGGCCTACTACCGTGCAACGGCCCAACATAACCTCAAAAAAAAGTAACCCTTTAACGTATACGTTTTAAGAATAAACGTATCCACTGTGCAACGGTCCAACATAACCTAAAAACAGAAAGTAACCGTAGAACGTATGTAGCGTCTTATGTATCGAATCTCTTCAATTTCCAAGAACGCTTATCACGCGCCAAATTAATATTGCGTGATTAGTTTTGTAATATTAAGGATCCCGAGTGTGATGTTAAAATAGAGTGTTTATTTACAGCAAAAGTATACGATAGTTATAGTAGAGACGTTTATCGGGGTATCGTTTCGAACACGCGTTTATAAGTATATGTACGATGTTTCAGTGATCGGTGTCGAAGACGAACCGACTTCTCAATTTTGGTCTGTCCTGTGTCTCGTCGTGTCCTGCCCGATGTTTTCTCCAGTTTAGTTCTGACTGGTTAGGATAAATATTAGCGGAGGAAAAGTAAAGATTTTTGATTGGACAGAGAGTGTGACGGAAGGATCTTCGGCTGAGGAGTGGGGAACTGTCAAGGAGCCGATTTTCGATGGTCAATGACGTGATTTACAAGTGGTGTCCGTCCGTCGCCTTGGTGGGCCAGTCGCACGTGGGTCCAATCTGTCGGGTCTGGTACTTGCAAATTTTCTGAACTTTCGCATTTAGATATATGACTTGATCCGCTGATAGGGCAGCGAGGCACGTCTAACTTTCGACGTAACAGTCGTAATACAAAATAATAAAGTCTTTAGAATTATCGAAAATTAAAGTAAGAGTTATGCTATGAACACGCTATCCGGGACAGAACAACGTACATGTATTAAGAATAAACGTATCTGATTTCTATTATCCAGGAAAGTTTTAACCAGAATAATGTATCGAAGCTTGAATAATGGTCTACATTATCAATTGTGACTAATTCAAGATCGAAGGTTCTTACGTTTTAAAACTGTTTCTTCGTACTCTTCGAAATGGCACGCGCCACCGTTGCAGCAGCGTTGTGTGATCGAGTATTCTTGACACAATTTTCAGGGTCACTGTTGTTATTATCGAGTGGAACCCTCGATTCATCGTTCGTTGTGTAAGAGCCTGGGTCAAGCTAGGGACGTGAAACACGATAACCGTGGGACAATACGTTCTCGAAGACGACATTGAACTTCTCAAAATATCTTCCTTTGTCTGCCGCGTGCCCGTGAACGTTCTATATAGCATTCTTTCGTGCGCGACATCTCCACGGAGTCGAGTGGCGGAGAAATGCACTGCTCTGCGGATAAAACAGAGTGACTAGATGTCAGATAGCAGGCTCGAAGGATAAGTAGGATGCAACCGTATCACGCGTGATTGCACGAGGTGGAAGTATTACGTGGGTACTGTCTCGGTTTAGGTTAAGTATGAGTACTACACGATAGCGATTTAAATACTTGATAGATATGTGTGAGACACGAATAGCATTAGAAGAGATTCTACAGGGTGGCCAGTGGAAGATTGAACGATATAAAGTAAACGTAAGTTCTACAAACCCACGTTATTTAAATTTTTTAATATTTTATTAGAAAATATAGTTAGTGGATGTTTTCATAAGTTACGACTTTTTAAAATCGTTTAGTTTGTCAGTGGCCACCCTGTATATATATTTGGAATTTTTGTTTAATTTAGAGTTTCATTGGATCCACTTTTTCAAAATAAGGGTGCTGATATAAATTTAATGCTCTGATCTAATCTATTTGTATAAATAGGTTAATATTGAATTACCACTAATTATACATTATTTAATATAAATTTTCTATTAGTTATGGAAGATGATTATTAAATAGTAGCATATAATGCACTAGTATACTACAATAGTTGTAGCAGGATATTTATATTTGCTATAGATTTTCTATATATAGCATAGTATATAATATAATACCAAAATATATTATAAATTTATAATCATAAATTTATAATTCATATATAGTATTAGAAGTGATATACTATCACTATATACAGTACTATACATATAATATTTACTATAATATTTCTATGGTATTATAGCATACTAGTTACAATGTTTTGTTATACTATTACAATTATAGCAGGATTACTAATATTAGTAATTTAGGATTAATATACACATTAATATTAATTAGGATTATTATACACATGCATATATAGTATTCATTATTTAATATAAATATTCAGCTAGTCATAATAGATTATTATTAAATACTAGTATGCAATGTACTAGCATATTGGTTATAGCAGGATATTTGTACTTGGTATAAATATAATACCAAATAATACCAAAGTGATGTATGTATAAATTGTATAATAACATAAATTTATAATCTATATAGTATAATGCATATATAGTATTCGCAATGATATGCATAGTTTTCACAATATATAGTACTATATATGTAATATTTATATAATATTATAACATACCAGTTACAATGTTCTGATATATTACTATAAGTATAGAAAAATTACTATGTATAGTAACATATACATGTAAATGTAGTATTCATTATTAATGACATATACAAAATTCAAAGTATATATACATAGTGTTCATCATATACAATAATATACATATAATAGTAACTATATATATGTATAGTATTTCCTATAACAAATAAACAGAAATATTCAACCAAATAAATTTCACTTTCTCCTATATTCTCTCTAAAAAAAGAAAAATTTTAACGAATTTCAAATAAATTTTGCACTAATAATTTACTTAATCCATATAACTATATATATAGTATTTTCTATAACAAATAAACAGAAATATTCAACCAAATAAATTTCACTTTCTCCTATATTCTCTCTAAAAAAAGAAAAATTTTAACGAATTTCAAATAAATTTTGCACTAATAATTTACTTAATCTATATAACTATATATATAGTATTTTCTATAACAAATAAACAGAAATATTCAACCAAATAAATTTCACTTTCTCTCAAATTCTCTCTCAAAAAAAACAATTTTAATTTAAAAAAATTTTAACGAATTTAAAATAACTCTTGGAGCAATAATTTACTAAATCCGCGATAGAAATTTATAATCAGGTAGTCGACTCCAGATCAAATCCGATGTTCGCAACAAAATCCTCCAGCCAGCCGCAATTATGCCCAAGCAGAAGCCACCAATTATTTTACTTACGTCGAGTAAACCCTTGAGAAGTCAAATCGATCAACCCCACGTTTCGCAACTTTTCCCATTTCCAATTACACGAGGCCGCCGCTTAACTTCGCACAAACGAAATAAATTACCTCTTCAGGGCAATAATTCTTTCGACCAAAGAACACCGCGCACAAACCGGGCCGCTGGTAATTGTTACATTTGAGTTTCTCTTAATTTCAGTTCCGTAGCGACGTTTCCTCCGCTCGGGGTCGCGCCGAGCGGCGATGCAAATGCGGAACAGTAAAACGAATCTGATGTAGAGTTGAACCGTGGCGGAGGGGTAATGGTGAAATAACGTGACGACGCGAAATACGAGCGCAGCGAGACTCTCAGAGGAAGGCACGAATTCTTTGCCGCCGAGAAACGCGCGGAAGATGGCGACAATTTTCGGGGAAACAAGACAATTCCTTGTCCTCTCAAATAGAGATGAATTCGGTGACAAGCATACACAGTTTCCCTCTTCTCGTGAATTTTTGTTTCGTTATTATTCCGAATGTACGCCCGCCTTTGATGCAGCTAGTCTAACAGGTAAGCACAAAGTGTAGCTTGTTCAAAAATTGATTGTTTCTGACAGTGACATATGATGAAGTTACTTTTGTAAGGTTTAGCAAGGTTTTTCGTTCACAGTCACATCAGGAAGATAAGTTACTTTCGTCGAGCGAGTAAAATTATAGTTAGCAAACCTCAACGAGAGTGAAATTCATAAAAATCCTAAATATTTGTATAATTTTATTGTAAAGGAATTAAATATATCTGTAAATGTACGAGTTTCTATTATTAAGTATGAGTTATGTTTTAAGACGATTTTGCTTTTAACTCACTAGCGCCACCACGGCCCCGATCTCCAATAATCGTGCGTAACGTAAATACCGTGTACGTCGTTGAATTATTTTCTAATTTTCCTGGTATAATCATGGAATTTCTTTTCTGTACCACGCGAGTTGTATTGTTTTCACGATAATCCTGACACAATTTTCTCGCCCATACATGCACTCGCGAGAGGGTTAAACGAATCGACTATACGATCAATCGCCGTTGCATTCACGCGAATAAAATAAAGGAAAGATCAAAGCTAGCCGATATTCGTTAAAGTTGCACGTCAGTTTGCACGTTGCGGATTTTGCCTGGATCGCTCGCTGTTGAAGCCGTCGAACGCAAAGCGGCGCGCGGATCGTTTATGCTGCCGCCATTGTCCGCGGACAAGGGTCGCTTTGAAATTCCCGCGAGGTCGAGCCGACCCGCGTTTTGTCCCAGGCTCGGCACGAACCATGGCACGTTCTCGTTGGGATTTTTCACGTGTGTCGCGGACGATACAGTGCCATCGGGGTAGGTTAAACTTTTGCCCGGTTCCGACGAGGCTCATCGTCAAAACAAACTGCGGGTCAAGCACGTTGGCCTAATTCTAACCGACTTCAACAGGCGATCGTTAAAATTTCGTCCACAGCCTCGGCGTGTGTCATCGGCGTTTACCTTTCAGCGTAATTTCATCGCGAGGCGCGCGAGAAATCGTTCATAGGATAATCGTGCACTGTGTGGGTGGGATAGGGGGTCTCGCGGAGAGTTGGCAATGCGGATGGAAAATGTGGAATTTTTTTTTTGGAGAGAGAGAGAGAGAGAGGGAAATTGAGTTGTACGTGGAAGGATAAGGGGTGGTTTAATTTCAGATGAAATTATTTTTGGAGAAGCAGAGAAAATTTATATTTTCGCACTGAACTTTTTGCACGAGGATGAAAAATGTTTGTCAGTCTGTTTTTTGAGAAATTGGCAGTTCACTTAGAGATAATAAAGAAATAAATTTCTTTTGGGTTATATGGAAATATAAAGCAGAGGGTTAATTTGAAATGAAATTGTATTTAGGGAAAGCAGGGATGATTTATATTTTGACAGTGAATTATTTGCATGTACTTTTTTAAATACAATCATGAGATGAAAAATATGACTTCTGCTGAGAGAGAGAGAGAGAGAGAGAGGGAGAAAGAGTGAGAAATTGAGTTACACGTGGAAAGATAAAGGGTGGCTTAATTTGACACGAAATCATTTTTGGAAGAGGAGAGAAAATTTATATTTTCGTATTGAATTATTTCTATAGGAGTGAAAAATGTGACATTTTGTTTTTCCAAAATTTGACAGGGTAATTACAGGGAATTCTTTTGTATTATGTGGGAATATAAAGGAGAGGGTTAATTTGAAATAAAATTATATTTAGGGTAGACAGGGAAGATTTATATTTTGACAGTGAATTATTTGTATGTGTTTTTTTAAATATTATATAATAATGAGAATGAAAAATTTGACATTTTTTTTTAGAGAGAGGGATAGCAAGGGAGAAATTGAGTTACATATGGAAGAATAAGGGTTGTGATAAGGAGTTTTTTAACAAATTGACAATTTTGTTGAAAATTTCTTATTACATTATACAGGGTGTACAATATAATAATGACAATAAAATATGTGACATTTTGTTTTAGACAGAAAGGGAGAAATTCAGTTAAATGTGGAAGAATAAGGGTTGGGATAAGTTCTTTAACAAATTGACAGTTTGGTTGAAAATTCCTTATTCCATTATACATGGTGTACAATATAGTAATAATAATAAAATATGTGACATTTTTTCCAGAGAGAAAGAGAGAGAGAGAGAGAGTGAGAAATTGAGTTATACATGGAAGAATGAGGGTTGGGACAAGTAGATTTTTGAGAAATTGACAGTATTGTTGGAAATTTCTTACTCCATTATACAGGGTGTACAATATAATAATGACAATAAAATATGTGACATTTTTTCTTAGACAGAAAGGGAGAAATTGAGTTAAATGTGAAAGAATGATGATTGAGACAAGGGGTTGTTTAAGAAATTAACATCTTATTTTATTATACATGGTGTGCTCGATCCTTTGAGTTCATCAATTTCCAAAATAAGAGAAAATATACCACCTGACGATTCTCAAAAATGAATTTATTCGTTGCACAAAATTCACTCATTAATTCAAACCAATTTACTCGACTATTATTCAATTAACAACGATTCCACCACGAAGATATATGAACTCGTTCGAAAGTAACGAAGACCTGAAATTAAGTAGAGCCGGGGCAAGAAAAGCACGAGTCTAGGATCGCTGTTCCCATCTTCGAGCTTCCGGTGGAAAAAAGGCATTGAAATTGACAGAAAGTCTGTGCAAGGTCCACATCTCGCACCCTGTGATACTTTTTTCTTTTCGCTTTCCATTACTGGAGGGACTTTGAAAGGACGACGTTTTGAGACGGTTGCCGGTACTATAAAAGCTTTGAGGGTGGTCCTCGAGAACGCGGTTAAATCAGGCTTCTAGCACGTATTCGAAAAATGATAGGAAAGCTACGAGGAGTGCGTTTAATTAAACGAAGTGCATATTGGACGCGAGGAGCCTGTGAGAGATTGTAGGTGAGTTTTTAATAAATTTTCTTGGAACTTTCGTGTATGGTATATAGTTGTACTTCTTGCAATTATGGCGCAGTTACTATGGGAAAATTGGAATTGAAATATACATTGAAATATACATTGTTAAATGACCAGGAGAATTTAAAAGAGGCAAATTTATTAATTAAGAGTAGGTAATTATAAAAGTATAAAATATAGTTAAAATAGGAAATTAAATAAATTTAGGATATAGTTATACGCTTTATGATTGGAATATAGTTAGATATAGTGAAAGAATAGGAGAATTTAGTACAGGAAGTTTTATTAATTAACAATAGGTAATTATATAATTTTAAAATATAGTTAAAATAGGAAATTAAATAAATTTAAGATATAGTTAGGTGCCTCGTGATTGGAATGTAGTTAGATATAGTGAAAGAATAGGAGAATTTAAAAGAGGAAGTTTTATTAGTTAAGAGTAGGTAATTATATTAATATAAAATATAGTTAAAATAGGAAATTAAATAAATTTAAGATATAGTTAGGTGCCTCGTGATTGGAATATAGTTAGATATAGTGAAAGAATAGGAGAATTTAAAAAAGGAATTTTCATTAATTGAGAATAAGTAATTATACAAGTATAAAATATGGTTAAAATAGGAAATTAAATAAATTTAAGATATAGTTAGGTGCCTCATGATTGGAATATAGTTAGATACAGTGAAAGAATAGGAGAATTTAAAAGTGGAAG
The DNA here is from genome assembly GCF_001483705.2 of Eufriesea mexicana. Lineage (NCBI taxonomy): Eukaryota > Metazoa > Arthropoda > Insecta > Hymenoptera > Apidae > Eufriesea > Eufriesea mexicana. The sequence continues at coordinate 71,597 of NW_016907894.1, read as the reverse complement.
TTATTAATTATATTGACATAAAATTAATATTTTATAGTTTTTCCTTTTTCAATTTTTCTTTATCACAATTTAATAAAATTTTTACACCCTAAGGTATTCTCATTTTTATTAAAATACTGTTTAATAAATTTATACCAATACAGAAAATTTCAGTACTTTAGTATTTTAATATATTAGTACATAAAGTATTAGAAATTTAAAGTACATGATATACGAAATTTATATAAGTGTATAAGTGTACTTAAAAAATGCATTATTTATTTTCTAAATCTTGTGACACTTTAAACATATCTATTTATAAAATTTCTGTAAATATATGACAAATTTAATCAGTATAGATCATTTTCATCATTTACGTACAATGCAATAATATTTAATATTCTTTTCAGCAATATTTCTTAATTTAATTATTTATTTAAAGAGGCTCAAAATTCTAATAAAAATTTTAACGAATTTCAAACAACGAATTTGTTTCTACATTTATATGCAGTAATCAATATTATATTAAAAACGGATACCAAGGAATGCTATTATAAGAATCCATGCAAAATTCGCGATTATGAGGCAGACCTTTAAATCAAGATCCTATCCGCACTGTGATATTCAGAATCCATAGAAATAATACTCATCAGACTTTCTACATTCGCCAGTTGCGCTGGTGGGCGTTCGAAGCGCTTGAAGGAGAGGAATTGGAACTTCTGGATGACTTGGAACTGGGTTAAAATGTATATATTACGTTAAACTATGGAGTTGTAAATAGAGTATTTTTCTGAACTCACGTTACTGTACAGGGAACGTGATTCTAGTACCTCCGTGACTTCCGAACTACGAACGTCTGAAATTCTCGTGTCCTCCATAATTCTCTACACAATTTATAGCCTTCCTGCGGCCACTAAAAGAAACTGCTAACAATCTTCAAACAGTACTTCGAATAAAAGGTCGATTCACCTTATCATAATATTTAGAAAGGAATTGTCAAATTTGGATTATTTCCATCCCATCCCAAACACTCTTCCAAAGTATATAAAAATACCTATTGACCTCCAACTATTGATATTGGTGACACGACGTCAAATTCACACTGTATTTCAATGATGTATGGCAAATTATTGCACTTATACTAAAATGAAAAAAAAAGAAACAAATTTCGCTTCAATTACTAATAAAAATACACTGTTTGCAAATTATCATAGTATATTTAATATGATAAAATAATAAATATAGCAATATAATAATATAGTAATATTGTAATATAAAATAGCAAATAAACAGTATATAGTAAACTAATAAAAATACACTTTTTGCCCGAAAATTATCATAGTATATTCAACATGATAAAATAATGAATATAGCAATATAGTAGTACAGTAAATATAGTAACATAAAATAGCAAATAAATAGTAATATAGTAATATAAAGCAGTAAATAAATAGTAATATAGTAATATAAAATAGTAAATAAATAGTAATATTGTAATATAAAATAGTAAATATATAGTATATAGTAAATATACTACACATGCTATCGCCAAAAAGTACGTCACCAATTGCAGATTAACACTTGCAACTACATATAATATATATATCCAAAATAAAAACATATATACAAAAATAAAAAAAAATAAAAAAATAAAAATATAATAATCAATAAACGTATTTCTTGTCAAATTGATGCTATTTAACTATAAAACTATCGACACGAAACGTGTACCTAAATACACTGCATATAATTGACAGTTATTTCTCACCTTTTCCCAGAATTCCTAGCTCAAATCGTGCTACCGAGCTAACCTAAGTCAAACCTCGACGTGTATATGAAGAACACGAAGGAACACGAGATATAGCAACTCGTCGCTCTTGTTCATCTACGTATGACATCATGGAATAAACCTCTCCGTCTAAATGGCCACCGTTGTGGTCATTTATGCAGACGGCGCTATACGGCGCTGGTAAATTGGCGAGTACGGCCGTTAGGCTAGGACAAAGTATCCCTCCCTACTCCTCTTTCGCACGTAGGTTTAGTATTGGCTGATTTAATCCGATAGAGTTGGGTAAAGGGAGGGTGTAGTCACATTGCGAGCTCGCGTAAGATACTGCGTTGACGTATTAATTCGCTTCGGGACTTGTTATTATTACGAACTGTTGTTACTTCAAGGCGGGAATCATTTTCTGGACGACCACGGCATGTGCACGGAACAGAAGAGGGTCGCGTCTAGAACTTAAGCAGGTGGAGGTTCGAGATTGGCCGATTCTGCCAAGGACAGACACGTCCTTCGCTAACTTGATCCCCTTTCAGCCTTTTTCTTCGAGCACTTTTAGAGAGAGAGATAGAAAGAGAGAGAGAGAGAGAGAGAGAGAGAGAGAGAGAGAGAAGAGAGAGAGAAGAGAGGGAGAGGTTGCAGCCACTTTTCTCTCGGGCTGCCATGGCTTTGAGCATCGTCGAGCAATGCAAAGGCCAAGTGTCGCGGCCACGCTCTACCCTTGTGCATCGATTACATCATTCTTCACCTCCGCCCTTCCCGTGCCCCATCCCATCGAGCTGTCCCACGCGAGGTCGAATGCAATCACGACGAAAGGCAGACGAGCTTTCGAAAGAATCGACCGGCACGAATCGCTGGATAATGGACGCGTGTTTGGTAACTGTGCCAGTTGACACTCGCCGAGCCACTTTGCCTGTGTTGGGGTTAGGTATTCCGGCGGCTCTGACGAGTTCTGCCGTTGTTTTCGCTACAATTTTTGTTTCACCGTTGTTTCCGGTCGTTGGACTGCATATTGGCTCGTGTGTGTTCGTTGCAGTGTAATTTGCAGCGATGTCCGCCTAAATGTCCACGAATCCTCGCACACAAGTCCACGTATCTCCGTTTATAAGGTCACGAATCTGCCCACTCGGTTATCCAAATCTCCGCTTATAAGTCCGCGAATGTATCCGTTTACATGGTCACAAAGCTCCGCTTATAAGTCCACGAAACGTGTCCGCCCTTAAATGACCATGAGCCTCACAAGCATACGCATGTGCTCCTATAAAACCGCGAATGTCCGCTTATAATACCACGATCATGGCCATTTAAACGACCACGAATGTCCACCTATAAGACCACGATCATGGCCATTTAAACGATCACGAATGTCTACCTATAAGACCACGAACATGGCCATTTAAAAGACGACGAATGTCCGCCTATAAGACTACGAATGTCCGCTTATAAGACCACAAACATTGCCATTTAAATGACCACAAACCTCCGCTTATTAAGTCCATGAATCTGTCTGCTTAGTTATTCAAATCTCTCCAGTATAGGCCCACGAACTCGTCCGATTAAATGGCCACGAATTTCCGTTTATAAGACTGACAATATGTCGGCTAAAAATGGCCACGAATCTCCGCTTGCGCGGTCACGGATCTGTCCGCTCAGATATCCGCATCTCCGCTTATAACTCCACAAACCTGTCCCTTTAAATGACTGTCTGACGTTTATCCCCATCATTTCCTAGGATTATTCGCTCAAGTCAAGATAAAATAGAATATTCGATTATCGATTAATTATTTAAAAAAATTAATAGCAACCATTCTAAAGATTAGATTCCACTAATAACTTCGAGAATAGTAATCAGCATAAATAATTCGGTGAAACTGTTTCAATCCTCAGCGATATAAGTAAAACATTTTCGTTTCGAGGATTAAGTTTCGCTGCTGGAAGAAGGTATATTAAAAAATTTTCGAAGATTTCCCATAAGGATAGAGCTCAGTAATGGCGTGTACTTAAAATTATTAAAAAGTGAATTTCTGCACTTTTTATTTTCGAATTTCCTCTGCTCTATGCTTCTGAGGTTAATTGTCGTTGGGTTTGACTCAAGTGGAATACACGTAACCAGAAAAATGAAATCATTTCTTCCCAGCTTTGAAACGAGTGTAATAAGGAGGTTAATTAAATTTAAAGTGAACCTGACATCGTCGAATTAACGAATCCTCGGTTAGAGCAATTTGCTAGCTGTTATATGAACTTGTGCTCGTAGAAAACGAGAAGAAACGACAAAAAGGATCTCTTAATTAATACCAAAACACGAACCGTTGCACTTATATTTTTATTACATATATATTTTTTAAATTGCCTTTAGGATCTTGATTTTTAATAATTCTCGTTAATTTCCTGCTTGACTTGCAGTTAATGTAACCTTTCAATCATATTTTAATCACAGGATGGAAATAATTCCTTAAATACTACAGCTGAACACGAGCAAGTAGTGTAGATCAACGATAAAACCAGCATATTCTTATCTTCCCTGTCATAATTTTTAGCATTTCACTTATTTATTTTATAATCTAAATTTTAGCAATCGATTTATGATAATTCTCGTCAACTTTACATTTATTTCTTGTTTATAACAATAATTTTTATTAAAGTAAAAGTTTATTTCATAAATATCATAGGTTACTGCATAAACAAGGAGTATATATCAATAATAAGACTAATCTACTAAAATATTTTCTGTCATATTGTTTGCTCTTTTATTTATTTAACTATTTATCTGAAAAATGGATTATCAGAAAACTGATTTGCAATAACTCATACTAATTTCACACTCGGTATGTAATTAACGTAATTCTATAATTATTTTCTACAAAATAAAGTACAAATATTATTATTAAAAATATAACAGAAAACAAATGTATAATATGAATGGGTTCATCTTATAATTGATCTGTATTACTTGATCAGAGTTATCTATATTAGCTATATTTGCAAGGTTGGTATTTAATTATTTCTAATATTCGACTATTTTAAATATTTAATATATTTCATATTAATATTAATATATTTAATTATTTATATTAATATATTTCATTGTTTATATTAATATAAATAGTTAAATATATTAATATTAATATGAAATATATTAAATATTTAAAATAGTCAAATATTAGAAATAATTAAATACTCACCTTGCAAATATAGTTAATATAGCTAACTCTGATCAAGTAATACAGATCAATTATAAGATGGACCCATTCATATAATACATTTGTTTTCTGTTATATTTTTATTATCCTACTATTTATTTATTTTTCAAATTAAATATAGGAGGTATTTTGGCAATAATTCTTGTTAACTTTCTACCTGTTATACAATTAACTTCATTGTACAATCCTAAATTTGGAAGATACGATAGAGATAGGTCGTTAAATACTACAGTTCAGTCTGGCTAAGTAGTATACATCAATAATAAGCCCGACTCGACAGTTTCTTTTCCTCACATAGTAACGAATTTTCTTCTCAACCGAATTAATACTATTTAAAAAATGTGTTACTCCTCTCTTCACTATCCTTAATGGAAAAAATAATTGAAAAAAATAATAACAATAATGACAATAATAATTCAGGTCACTAAACCAATATATGTTTACTATTTCCCGTATTCTAGTGTGAAAATAGTGATTTCCAAGGAAGAAGGAAAGTCAGTCGGGTCTTTGTCTTTGAATAAAGAAAACAAGTATAAATTATGGAATGCAATGGGTCTCCAGACTGTCTAGACACACGGTCGCAAATCGATCTTCGAATAGTCTGAACGGACGATTATAAAGGGCTAAAATCACTTGTATAGTATTGTTTCCTGATTTTTGTAGCCCGAACTTGTTTTCCTAAGGTAATTTCAATTTTTATCAAATAGATCTCTAATTTTTATTTACATACTAGTACTTCATTTTGCTATGTGCTTATTTTTCATATTATACATTTAAATATAATATTTTATTATCAAATATACATTAATATTTTTCATATTATACTATTACGTATTATACTATTATTTTATAGTATTTCAACATACCTATACCTTTTAATACTATACTTTTTACTATATACTTTTTTACTATACTATTACTATACCATATTACAGTATCAGTATATTTCTTTACTGCATTTTCACATTTATACTTACATATGTATATATAGTTTACTATATTTCATACTATTATTTCATTTTGTTATGTGCTTATTTACTCTCTATGTATTTAGTATTAATATATACTATTATATATTATACTATTATTTCATAGTATTTCACCATACCTATATTTTTTAATACTATACATTTTACTGTATATATTTTTTCTATACTCTTACTGTACTCTATCACAGTATTAGCATATTTCTTAACTGCATTTTCACGATACACTTTTAATGTATGTATTTTACTAAATATTTTTACTATACTTTTACACTGTCCAAATACACTCTTATTATAGCGTTGTAACTTTTACTGCACTGTTACCATACATTATTATATACTTGGAATACAGTATAGTAAAATCCTAGTTATATTACTGACAAATAATGCTCCTCTGTAATCCTTGACTCATTCTCAATTTATTATTCTCATTTATTCTCGGTTCCATATTCCCACGTGAAGCTCGAGATGCTCAACCCAAGTATTAAAGTAGATCAAGATTAGGGTAACGCGACTAGCAAATCATTTGCTTTGGAACCCCCATGAGCAGTCGCTTTTGGTGTTTGTAGCTACCGTCTATCTAGGAACCTGGGCTGACGTTCACCACAGAGATAGTCGTGAGGAGTGAAGAGGGTCCCAGGTGCCTATGCGGTTAACAGGCCCGTTAATTCCTGTGACGCGACTTTAGGGTTATGATACGTCAATAGGTACGAGGGTTAGAACGTTGGAAGCACACGTGATTGCCAAGTGTGCAGCAATCCGCGACTTCCAAGCCCCAATTACAGTGTCAACAACCTCTGTCGATACTTTTCCAAGAAGCTACATTTCAAATGCCTCTGAACCAACTTCACAGACTTGATTATGCAGAGGACGGAGGCGTGTAAGGCGCAAAATGCACTTCCACAGAGTCTCTGATTAATAAATAACGATATGACACGATTGAAGGTACAAAGGATGAACTATTGCTGTATGCAACTTTGACGTTTGCTAACTCTACTCTATCATTGGCTAACTCGCAATGACTTTGACTCGAATTCTCTGTGTTCAAGTATTAACAATTCAACTAACAACTAAGCACTGAACTCTTAACTATCAACTGAACACTGAACTTTCATTTATCAACTATCAACTGAATACTGAACTCTCAATTATAAACTGAACTCTGAAATCTTAATTATCAACTATCAAATAAACACTTAACTCTCAAGCCACAACAATTAGCTCCTCATAATCAACAATCAACCATTAGCTCTCAACAATCAACAATCAACTATTAGCTCTAACAGTCAACAATCAACAATTAACCATTAGCTCTTAACAATCGGCAATCAACAGTCAACATTCAACAATCAACAATCTGCAGTCAACAGTTAACCACCAATCATCAACCATCAACAATCAACGTCAACGTTCACACGGACTTTAACATCACCAACATTAATATCAACACTCGATTGTCAACTATCAACATTAACATCATCACTCGATTGTCAACTATCAACACTAACACCAACATCAACAATCAACAATCGATTGTCAACTATCAACAATCAACTGTTAACTATCAACGATCAACTGTACATTGAACTCTCAACTATCAACTATCAACTGAACACTGAATTCTCAACTATTAACTATCAACTGAGCAGTGAACTATCAACTGAGCACGTCAACTATCGATTCAATACTTAACTCTCAACTATCAACTGAACACTGAATTCTCAACTATTAACTATCAACTGAGCACTGAACTATCAACTGAGCACGTCAACTATCGATTCAATACTGAACTCTCAACTATCAACTATCAACTGAATACCGAATACTTTCCCATTTATAACTAAGTTCCTCAAACTCTGAAATACCCCACAATTATGTGACACCAGATATAGGAAGTCAGAGATCCTCTACTGTCTCCTCAGGAATCCAAAAAGTTAGCTACCCTTTGACAATCCAGAGAAGTCATTATAACATATACAAAATGGCGGATTTGGAACGCTACCCTTTGACAATCCAGAGAAGTCATTATAACATATACAAAATGGCGGATTTGAAACGCTACCCTTTGACAATCCAGAGAAGTCATTATAACATATACAAAATGGCGGATTTGGAACATTCTTGTCCCAAGTATAGGTGTTTGCAAGTCTCCCAACTAGCTAGGACTCACGTTGAAAGTAATAAATCGTACGATATTTATGCAACATATCATTCCTGGATATTTTGAATCCTGGTATGTTTGCAAACCAATTAATTATATGGGAGACCTTGGGGCTTCCAAAGTCCAAATTACAAAGCTGATATCAAAGCCACTTGTCAATATTTTTATGTAGCAAGTAGAAAATTGTATTCACTTGCATCGTGAAGACCCTAACATCTCCTGTTCAAGATAATGAACCAAGTATCATTTATAGACAAATTTATTATAAACTAGTTTCACTTTCCTGGTTTTTTAGAAATTGAACAAATTAAAACATCTGATAAAGTATGGCATTTTGAGGTTGGTTAGGTTAGTCAAGAAAGCAGCTTCCATATCTTTTGTAATTATACTCTGATCATTATAGGATTCAGGACAGTCTGCATTATGCAAAATCAAATTCCAAGATGATTACCCTGACCTAACCAATTAACCTTGAAGTCCCACAAGGAAGTCTACTTGGATCTGTTCCGTATCTCATTTGTACCACAAGTACAGTGGAAGTAACAACAGCTGCATCTGCAGTTGCTCTTGTCTGCTTCTCAGAGCAATCTCTTTGAAGCAATCAAATGTTTGCAACAACGTCTGAACAATCTAACTAGCTGGCTTATAACAGCCTGAAATATTCAACTATGTGAAGGAAAATTAATGCAACTGTACAGGGTGATCATTGAAAAATTGATGAGCTTAGAAATGTCATAATTTGTTCATTTATATGAAGATTACATATGTAGGTTATAAAGCACTTCTTGAAGATTAAAATGGCGACGTATGAGGAAGATCTATTAATTATATTTCCAAATAAAATAATACAACATTTAAAAAGATACGTATTTGTAAAAGTAATTTTTGTTTTATACTATTCAATTTTTCAGTGGCCATTTTGTACTACATTTATTCTGTGCAAAAATATATGTCATCCAATCAAAGAAAATAATAGGTATATAAATTTCACAAATTGTTAATTAATATTGTATTAGATTAAGTATATTACATTACATTTAGTATATATAATTATATAATAT
>NW_016907894.1:58055-62309 GCF_001483705.2 Eufriesea mexicana | reverse complement strand
TTAATATATATTTATTAATATATATTTAACATTAATTTAATATATATTAAATTATATTTATATTAAGTTATATATTTAATATCAATATAATTATATTAAATATTAATATATATTTGTATTACATATATAACACATGCTTCCCTAATAAAGATTTTGAAAATTTTATCATGGCAGAGTAGCATTTGCCCAAATTTGTCAATCTGAAGGTCACGAATTTTTCTGTAAATCATTATGAAATAAATTACTTTGAATAACACAATAATATTAAATTTATATAAAAATTCTTTTCTATGGAATTTCCTATAAATACCGAAAATGAAGAGAGACCTGGATCACTTGTACTAGCAAGCATTCTATTTAATTATACAACTAGAGAAAGACTGAATCTCCGAAAGCTGAATAGCATTCAGCTAATTGCCTTGAACTTTCTTTTGAAATAGGTTACCTCTATCAGATAAACGTCGAAGTTTCTTCACTCGAAACTTAGGCACAAATACCCTCATTCACGGAATCAAAGGATCACCAAATCTCGACTTTAAATTGAAAAATCGACAATTTTTCGGTCAAGATTAAGATTTAAAGTTACAAACTTTCGGAAAAGTGCATATGAAAATATTTTACATACTTTCTTCGCGTGCAATAGTTTACCTGAAGGTTTCACGGTAAATGAGGGTTGGCACAAAATAAGTTATGAGTAGCACGGATCAAGGCAGTAGTAAAGCAACCCCAACAACGCTCAAGACGACTCCAGCGCCTCTAACTCGGCCCTCGCGCAACACTGAGGACTCTCGCAACCCTAAACTCTCTCCAAAGAAAAGCTCTTACTTCCATACCCTCCTTTTCAACGGCACACCTGCTCTATCGTGTGGTTTACAGTGAATATAACCACCACGCACTCTGCTCATTTATGTTTGTCTATGGTCTCATGCCACGAACCCTAGGATCCTCCAAGCAGCGAGCTGAGATAATCCCAAAATTCCATATTACTTTAAAGATTTGCAGCGATCAAGTTCTCACTCTCGCCAATAGATGGATTCCTACTTGAAGGAGATTCGAGGACTTTCTCGCAAGTGCCTTGACTATAGCTATAATACACTATAAACAAATAAACGCCGGACTTTGAATCGCTTAGCATTTGGGATTTGCCCTCTAAAAGACTGTAACGAGTCTTCTAGCACTTAACTCTACATTTTATGGACTCAAAATGTCCTACAGTATTTATAACAAAGTGTAATTTGCGGCCCTAGGACCACAATGTCCCAGGTCAAGTGGAGCACTGTTTCATATCTCTATTGCCAACGTCCCTTGATTTGTGTACACTCTTTATTACCTAGTCACCACTTGGTAAAACCTAGCAAGGACCAATATATCACTCTTTAAACCATAGACATAAAGACCCAAATTATTTAACACTAGATTTACGGAATTCGTCAATTTGACAGATGGGTTGCTCCAATTATACGATGGTAGCAGGTTTAGTTAACTTATATTAAGACTGTTAAAATTGTAATTGTTTTTCAATTATACTAATCGTTAAAAAGGAGACACCAGGTTTCCTCTACTTGTCAACTTGACAGGTGTCAAATATGTAGAAATTGGTATAGAGATAGCGTCAGTAAGCCCAGTGTTAAACTTCCACCACCACAGAAGAACGTCGAAGCTATCACACACCTCTTATATTATTCACAACCAATAGAATAACACAGCCACCTCTTACATCTTATACCAACCAATCAGTAGACAGACGAAACTTATAAAAGCACCGAGACAACAGTCACGAGAGAGTTCTCCTAAGAATCCCAAGAAGACTGGACAATCATGACGACCATACTAACATTCAAGACCCACCATCAACTCAGCGCAGGAAACAGTCTATTATAGAACTCTCTGAAGTTCAACCATAACCAGGCCTAGGTCTATTAAGTAAGGTTGCAAGGGTACGAGACAGTCAGAAGTAGACAGAGTTGACAGTAGACAGAGTAGAGAGAAGTCAGAAGACAGAAGGCTGAACGTGCGTGACAGAGACGTAGTGAATAGAGGACCGTGTGAGAAACTTAGTGTCAGAGGAGTCTTCATTTGGATGGCGTCACTCTGCATAGGGATCTATGTTTGCTTCGAGGAAGCATCCAGCTCATCAATTCTCGAAGCAGGATTGAGTGACGCAATGAGTCGTCATAGGGTCTATAAAAACCTGAGGGAAGGGTTCGACGGGACACTTTTTGACAATCCACCGTCTGCATCACGCATTTTGGAAGACTAAAGCCTCCGTGCATTTGTACCGCGAGGAAATATAAAATATAACCAAAGTTAAAAGTTCGACACAGAAATTCAATCCTTCCTACATTAGTGTAATATTTTAGTTAAATAAAACCTGTTTTGCTATAAGCAGAGAGTTGCTTATTGGACGAGCAGAACTCTGTCTGCATAGGACTAATTTAGTCAAAAATCCTACACTATTAATAAAGTTTATGTTGTGATACTAATTATTATTCAAGTGGATCCCTTTCAGTACGATCCTAACCTTATAAAAGAGAACCTAGCCCAAGTCTATGGAGTGCTTCCTCGACAACTTCTTCCTCCTAATTTCCACCATTCCTCTGATCTCCTCTATCACCAAACAACGATCCCTCAACTCCCCAAACACCCTAACAGCCAACCAATTATTCACTCATGTAACAACAACCAGCTCAAACAATCCCAACGCACCGCTATTTAACCTGCCCAATTACCAGTCCACCAAAAAGCTCAAGCAACCGAAGCGTTTGGACGAGCCACCGTTCCCAACACCTACTGCGTTTCACCAAGCATCCTCGGAAGTCCTGCATCCGCGGCAAGGAGCTTGGGAACAAAGCAGTCGGCTATATCGACGGTGTCATACCGCAGTGATCCCCGTTTCAACGACAGGATAAAGGTTAAACGCCACCAGTCTGTGCTCTGATCGTGTTACGTAACGCGGCCAGGTGGATTCCAGGTGCAGAGAGTGTGAAAGCATACCCACGGTGCGTCGGCTGAAGGACTCGGCTAGCTTTGATAGGCGAAAAATAGGTTATGTATGCCAGATGGTCAAAGGAGTTTGGAAACGGAGACGTCTGGGTACTGAGACTGCTGCTATCGAGCGTTTGTTGTCGTTATGCTTGACAGGTGCACGGGGTTGGTGCTGATCTATGGGAGCTAGGCTACCTGTCGCTGGCCATTGACGCAGATTTATTAACACTATGCCGTCTGCACGTCTGATCGAGATTCTTTTGTTTGACGCCGGTAGGACTGACCCAGATCATTTCGAAGCGGTTTATCCAGGTCCTCGGAAGATCATAAATCGTCAAATTTGACTAATCTCATTGTCACTTCTCACGAGTTCTCAATACTGTCCCTCTATTTTCTCGAAATTTTGAGGATATATATTCAAACCTGTCTTTGACCTATGTTTGAGTCACTTGGCAGATACTTTTGCGCGTGATACCAAAGTGGTGTAACCGGCATTTGCTCGATAGCTTTCGCATGACACCAACGTGGTGCCACCGGACGACATAGTGCACAGCTACTATGTATGCCTGCGAAATATGTAAAACAGCTACAGGACTACCAATTGCGTTATGTATAGAAAAATGTTTCAAAATTTATCATGTCGCGATCGAATTCTCGCAATTCCGACGGGTTGTAAGGCCGTCTCGCGACTACGACACGTGTTGCCAGCCAAATTAATCTTGGGCAACTGTTTAAGTTGCACGAGCGGAAAGGAGTCGTGTCTTCGACGTTTCGACGCAAACGTGGCGTCTCTTTGATTTTGAGAGAACTGGTGTCTCTGTGGCTCGAAGAGGACTAGTGTCTCTGAGTATTGGAACTGTTTCAAGAGAACTGGTGTCTCTGAAGTGTCGAAAGAAAGTGAGCTCCTCGATCTTCCTAAGATCGGTCTTAGGAAAAATCGGGAGCTCGCCAAATGTAATTGGCTGTTTTGACCAAGGGCGTTCCCTTGGTCCGCGAATCGGTGACCTTGGAGAAAGGGAAGGTTCCCCCAAAAAGTAACCGATAGTGGAGGGAACCCTCTCCTCCAAGGCGGGGCACGCGGGGTCCACCCGCGCACTGGTGACCCCATCGGTCGTTTGTTACCCCTAGCGAGAGCCTGAGGCTTCCAACGTGTGCGGACCACGTGGAGCCCTCAGGCCTGTTGTCAGCCAAGTCTTAAGAGCAGTCGCCTAATTTCGTTAAATTAGGGATTTCCAGGATTCTCGTGTTCCGCGACACGAGAAGTCAAAG
>NW_016907894.1:53094-56761 GCF_001483705.2 Eufriesea mexicana | reverse complement strand
TCTGGTCAATTATATAAAGCTTGTTGCAAAATTTACATAAAATGGTTAACAGTTAACCATGTATCTTCATTATTCTTTGAAAGTCTGTTAAACACTGAAATATAATTATATAAATATAAAATAATAAATAAAAATAAAAGCTACCATTAACTAAAAATATAAAAATAAAATCTCTAGTTAATTATATAAAGCTTGTTGCAAAATTTACATAAAATTTTTAGCAATTAACACGAATTTATCTTTATTGTTTTAAAGGTCTCTTACACACTGAAATATAATTATATAAATATAAAACAATAAATAAAAATAAATGCTGCCATTAATTAAAAATATAAAAATAAAATCTCTAGTTAATTACATAAATCTTGTTGCAAAATTTTTAGCAATTAACAGAGAATTTATCATCACGTTTTTCAAAGGTGTCTTACACACTGAAGTATAATTAAATAAATATAAAATAATAAATAAAAATGTTTCTCTTCATTAAAAATGAGAACAAAGTTATGCGTAAAACTTGTTGCAAAATTCCATAAAATTTTCGGTGAATTCGCACGAATTCTACCATTATTTCCTCAAAAGGTCTCCTAAGCGCAGAAAAGTTCAACTTTCTCGAAACACGTTCTGTAAAACCTAATATGTCGAGGAAACTGCACTCGCGAGAAAATTTCTTTCTTTGGTAGTCAACTTGACTAGAAGATATTGCCTCGCTAGGCAAGGAAATTTGTCGTGTCCCTCGAAATCTCTTGCGAACAGCCGCGAGGTAAAAGTAAGGAAGGATACGTTGTTATATTTCGAATCGCGCGCTCTGTGCATTTTCCTTGCTAAATTAGGGCAACGTTCCAATATCTTGGAGATATCAAATAATAACGCGGGAAGCAATCTTCGTTCGCTTTTAAGGGCGTCGAATATTGAAGATTTTTCAAGCTGTTTCTGGAGAAGCGAAATCTTTCGATAATCCACAGGGTGTCCTATTTACTTTTATCAGATATTTATCGTAACTTCGTGACCGGGGCTGATAACGTCTTCCCAATGCGAATATTTTGGAAAATATTTTACGAAATGATCATACAAATTTCTTTAACAACAGAAAGCTTAGCTTGTAATGTATCGTATGGTGTTTAAAAATTATTATTATTTAAAATTGATATATTTGGACGATTAATAAATTAATAAATAAATCAATCAATCAATGCAATATCATATTGCATAATGGATATGAACTTGTGTGATAGTTTATATATATATATATATATTGATAAATTAAATTAATAACATTTCTTTACACAATTTTCTTTTTTTCTGGTATTACAATTTTGGTAATACTTAAAAATTATTATTATTTGAAAGTGGCATATTTGGACAATTAATAAATCAAGTATGATATTGCATAATGGATATGAACTTGTGTGATAGTTTATATATATTGATAAATTAAATTAATAATTTTTTGTCCACAATTTTTTCTTTTTTTTTTGGTAATACAATTTTGGTGATACTCAAAAATTATTATTATTTGAAATTGGTATATTTGAATAATTAATAAATCAAGTATGATATTGCATAATGGAAATGAACTTGTGTGATAGTTTATATATATTGATAAATTAAATTAATAACTTTTTCCACACAATTTTTTTTTACATTACAATTTTGGTAATACAATTTTGGTAATACTTAAAAATTATTATTTGAAACTGGTATATTTGGACAATTAATAAATCAAGTATGATATTGCATAATGGATATGCACTTATGTGATAGTTTATATATATTGATAAATTAAATTAATAATGTTCCTTGTTCGGCAGTACAATTATTTTTGTTTTATTTTTTGGATAAAACAAAAAATAAAAATCAGGTCTATATTACTATCTATAATAATTATTATAGTCATTCAAAAATATAGTAACAAAAATGTAAAATAAATATAAAATAGAAAACGAGTATAAAGGAAGGAATGAAAATTTATTTTCTGAATACTATACTATACTATATACTATACTGAATACTGAATACAGTTTCCATACCATATACTATATTTAATTTTGAATCGGTAACGTACTTTTTCACTATAGTATGTGTACTATATTTACTATACGTTATTTACTACTTGATATTATCATATTAATTACACTCTAATAATTTGTAACTAAAAAATATATTTTCATTAATAAGTGAAGTGAAATTTGTCATTCTTTTTCCATTTTAATATAAATACAATAATTTGTCATGCATCACTAAAATCCATTGATGTCAATTTGACATCATGTCACCAATTAGAAATTAATATTTCTTTATATATATGTATAGTCAATACATAATGTTTATAAAAATGATTAATTTTCTCATTTGTTTAATTTGCCTATTTCTTAATATTACAAATACATTTAGAAAAATAAAAATTCCATTGCAACTATTAACAAAGAAAATAATTTTTTGTTTACAACTACAAAATAATAAACAATATCAACGTTTCCGTTTGACATTCAATCCAGTTAAACGAAATATAAATATAAGTATAATATTATATCAGTATAATCAAAGGTAATTGAAGGTAATAGGAGAATAAAAATTTTGATATCCTTTTGTGATAAAAATCGCGAAACCTAATTATCTATGAAACCAGAGAAAAATGAACGAAATCACCAATATCATCACTTATTCTTCAATTTTATGCCACATGAACGAGAAATGAACAATGGAGGAAAACAGCAGACGATAAAGCTCGTATCCATTCGCTGCTTTATGATTTTAAAGCATGATATATGGATTTCTGCGTGATGAGCAATTTCATCTAGCGAGTTTATCTCGATGGAAAACTGCATATTATGAACGAGGATATTTCACCACCGAGGACAGAAACGCGTTTCGCTTGCTATGATTACATTTATAGTGCAGGGATTAACCCCTCGGAATCGAAGGACGCCTCTACAATTTATGTATTTCATGCGCCATGCCATAGTGTACAGCGACACTAGAGGTGCCATCTGGTGGACGTCAGCTAATCAACAAGTCCTTCATTTTATGAAAATTTTTTAACTTTTAATTTTAATACGATATAAATTACTATACTTGCTTAACTTAAGAATAATATAAAAGTAAAATACAAATCAAGTAAGAATAGTATAAAAATAAAATAAAAATAAAGAGTGACAATTAAGTTAAGCAAGAATAGTAATTTATATCGTATTAAAATTAAAAATTAAAAAATTTTCATAAAATAAAGCACTTGTTCATCACCTGACGTCCACCAGATGGCACTAGTGTCGCTGTACACTATGGCATGGCGCATGAAACACAAATTGTAGAGGCGTGAAATAAAAATAAAATAAGAATAATATAAAAGTAAAATATAAATCAAATAAGAATAGCATAAAAATAAAATAAAAATAAAGAGTGACAATCATTTTATTTTTATATTATTCCTATTTTATTTTCATATTACTCCTATTTTATTTCCATTTTATTGTTGTATTATTTTATTATTATATTTACATTATTGTTAATTTTTTATTATATTCTGATTTTATATTATTCTTATTTTATTTCCATTTTATTTCTGTATTATTTTATTGTTATTTTATTATTATATTTATATTACTGTTAATTTCTTATTATATTCTGATTTCATATTATTCTTATTTTATTTTCATATTCATTTTTATGT
>NW_016907894.1:50629-53055 GCF_001483705.2 Eufriesea mexicana | reverse complement strand
TTTATATGATTTTTAATTTCTTATTATATTTTAATTTTATATTCTTATTTTATTTTTGTATTTATCTTTATGTTATTTTATTTTCCTCTTATGTACATACTTATTTTACATTTTTCTTATATTTTGTATACTAAAGGGTTCATATTTTCTATATATCAATAATAATGAAAATAATTCACTGATTGAGTCCTGACGAAATTATTCTACCTTTTCCCTTCTTGTTTCTCTGATATTTATTTCTCCCTGTGATTACATAGAGACCCGAAACAAATTAGAATATTTCTCATACGTGTGCACGAAGATTTATAATAGTGAATTTGAATATTGTCTACATATAGGGGTACTTTAGCCACGGACAAAAATTCTTGGCCCAAAGAGATTTGAAACGTGCATTGCTCGTGAACATATATGTATATATATCTATAGCAGAATTCTCGAGAAACTTTCCGCGAATTGTAACTGGGAGCAGCATTTCCGGCGCACTTTAACGGAAACTCGACTCTCAGAAGAAACTCGGAAGCTACAGGCAAAATGGAAAAGATTCCACGAAACTTCCGGCAAATCGAAATATTTCAAAATGGCGAAAGGTACTATTCTAGAGAGAGCGGCCAATTAATTGCAGGGAAGAAGCAATACTTAAAATGAAAATCGAGGATATGGTAATATTATAAATAAAGTCAATTTAGACTAACTTCGACTTACGATTTTCTTTGTTATAAATATTTTGTAAAATTTAAGAAGTTCGCACGATTGAATATTACGTAAGCTGTTATTCATTATGATTTAATATATGTTAATAATTAATACAGGGTGTCCCAAAAAATGTATACACACTTTGCGTGATTATTTTAAATGGATTGTATTTAGAAAAGAAAAAATAAATTAGAAAGAATAAGGCATTCTTTATATATATGTTCTTTCGGGATACCCTGTATATAATGTAATAGGATAATATTTATAAAATAATTTATTTAACCTACAATTTTATAGATTTTAATATTTATTAAAAATGTAATTTTATTTATTAAGAAATTATTTTTTAATAAATTATCAATTTGAAATTGCTAATTAATTAGCAATTTTTTAATAAATTAGCAATAGTAAGAACCACAAATATTTAACTCTCGAAATTGTGATTTTACTATAATTAATAGGAATCCTAATTTTAATCTTGTACGATGTATAAAAAGAAAGTAGTAATTATACAATAGTAATTATTATATTAGTATAATGCCATTATCTCGAAAAAGTGAAATTTAATAAAATTAACATCAATAACCAAATTTTCTGATAAATCTTAAAACTAAAATATTCATATATTCACGTTTTCCAAATTTTATCCCATTCTATTATCACTATATACCAATGCGTTATCTACCAATATGTAAAATTACAATAAGAATTTGAATTGTAATTAAATCCAGTGACCAATTCCTATATTTCCACACACCAGAACCAAAGGAAATTTCGATGTTAATAATAACAATAATTTAATAACTCGAAATTAAACAATTTCATATGAAATAATAATAATATAATAATACAAAGTTAAATAATTTCATATGAAATAATAAAATTAAACGATTTAAAATAAAAGTTAGGCAATTAAATGGCTTAAATTGTTCCCCGGAAGTGGGAAAAATAATACGCCAATTTTAATAATAAAATTAATAATTCAAAATTAAATAATTTCATATGAAACAATAATATTTTAATAATTCAATATCAGATAATTTCATACGAAATAATATTAATTTAATAATTCCACGCGAAATAATAAAATAAAAGTTGCGCAATTAAATGACTTAAATTGTTCCCCAGAAATGGGAAAAATAATACCCCAATTTTAATAATAAAATTAATAATTCAAAATTAAATGATTTCATACGAAACAATAATAATTTAATCATTCAAAATTAAATAATTTCATACGAAATAAAAATAATAATTTAATAATTCGAATTTAAATAATTTCATACGAAATAATACTAATTTAATAATTCTAGAAAATAATACTCCAATTTTAGTAGCAAAATTAATAATTCAAAATTAAATAATTTCATATGAAATAATAATTTAATAATACAAAATTAAGTAATTTCATACGAAATATTAATAATTTAATAATTTAAATTTAAACAATTTCATACGACATAATACTAATTTAATAATTCAAAAATTAAATAATTCCACGCGAAATAATAAAATTGAACGATTTAAAATAAAAATTGGGCAATTAAATGGCTTAAATTGTTCCCCAAAAATGGAAAAAATAATACTCGAATTTTAACAATAAAATTAATAATTCAAAATTAATTAATTTCACACGAAACAATACTAATTTAATAATTCAAATGTAAATAATTTCATACGAATCAATAATAACTTAATAATTCAAAATTAAATCGCGAAATAACAAAATGAAA
>NW_016907894.1:39704-47517 GCF_001483705.2 Eufriesea mexicana | reverse complement strand
TACGATAGAATTTGACCTAACCTCCACAACAGGGTCTGATGTTGTAACCTCCATGTGTCAGGGTATGACCTAACCTCTACGTAGGGATATGACGTAATCTTCGCGTCAGTGAATGACCTAACCTCTATTTTTGTTTTTTGTGTTTTTTTTTTAATTTTTACGTGGGGGAAATCGTCGAAAGATACCCGACCCCCCTAGGGGAGGGAGTGGGGTTATGTCGGATTTTTACCAACTAAAACCCCCACGATGGCAAGCCTACCGCGATAGTGGAGCGCTCTAGTCTTCGCGAGCGACGCAATCCCGGGACGCCCATGACCTAACCTCCACGCGAGGGTATGACTTAATGTCTACGATAGGATTTGACCTAACCTCCACGACAGGGTCTGATGTTGTAACCTCCATGTGTCAGGGTATGACCTAACCTCTACGTAGGGATATGACGTAACCTTCATGTCAGAGTGACTAATCTACGTCAGAGTATGACTTAACCTCTACGTTAGGGTTTGACATAACCTCCACGTCAAGATAAGCTAACCTTCGTGTTTAGTTTGGAATTAGCCTTCACGTTACCATTAGACCTAATCTTTACTTTAGGTTTTCACACAATCTTCATGTTAGGATTAGACCTAATCCTCACTTTAGGTTTTCACATAACCTTCACGTTAGGATTAGACCTAATCTCCACGTTAGCATTAAACCCAATCTCCATGGTTGGTTTTTACCAAGTCTCTGCGTTAGGTTTTGACCTAACCTAACCTCTTTCAATCTCCATGGTATCATGAAATCTGACAATAAATACCGAGTAGGGTACCTCGATTCTCTTTTGATTGGAATTGTCATTGTATAGCATTATTTAAGGCAAATGAATTAATAACTCCAAAAATCGAAATTATTAAGTTTGTAAGAAACCAAAATTGTACACAGGACCTCATGTCAATGCTCTCGTCAATGTTGAGACCTAGTCTAACACTTCACATATCCCTAATACTTAGTCCCTATCTAATATTCCCATAGTGTAATCCTCAAATGTATCAACAGAAATAATGATTGCAACGTATAGTGTGCAGTCAGATCTCAAAACTTCATTCTCTCCAAAAATCAAATTCAGATCTATCATTCCACATAACCTCAATATTTAATCCTAACTTAACATTTGCACAGTGCAACTTCCATGGATATCCACAGAAATAATGATTGCAACGTACAATGTGCAATCAGATCTCGTAAACATTCATCTGAAAATTTCATTTTCTCTCAATATCAAGACTCAATCTATCATTCCACATAACCTCAATACCTAGTCCTAACCTAACATTTTCACAGTGTAACCCTCAAAACTTTAAACAGAAATAATGATTGTAACGTACAGTGTGCAATCAGGTCTCATAGAAATTCATCTCAACACTTCATTCTCTCACAATATCAAGCCCCAATCTATCATTCTACATAACCTCAATATTTAGTCCTAACCTAACATTTTCACAGTGTAACTCTCAAAGTTATCAACAGGAATAATGATTGTAACGTACAGTGTGCAATCAGATCTCGTAAAAATTCACCTGAAAACATCATTCTCTCCCAATCTATCATTGCACATACCTAGATACCTAGAATACCTAGATAACATTGTCACAGTGCAACTCTTAAACACATCTATAAAAATAATGATTCTAATGTACAGTGTGCAATCAGATCTCATGAAACTCTATCTGAACACTTCATTTTCTCCTAATACCAAGTCTCAATCTATCATTCCACATACCTAGACAACATTGCCACAGTGCAACTCTCAAAGGCATCTATAGAAATAATGATTGTAACGTACAGTGTGCAATCAGATCTCATAAAAATCCATCTGAACACTTCATTTTCACCTAATACCAAGTCTCAATCTATCATTCCACATACCTAGATACCTAGGTACCTAGATAACATTCCTGATAGCTATCCGCAGCCTGACATTCCCAAAGCACAGTCCAGCAACGTATATACAGCTGGAACAATGAAAGCCCCGGTGCATATGCACATCTCTTGAAAATCCATTTCAAAATTCCATACTCCCCGATCCCGCGCAGGTCAGTCCAGTTTGCCTAGCCACCTCAGCCCACAGCAACTGTGCACGATGTCCCCAAAAACAATTCCCACCACGTAGCAGAGTCCCCGTCAGATATTTTATTCATCCCCGCTCTCTGTCCAACCTCCCCTCTATCAAACCCCGTACATTCGAATTCCAAGTAACCCAAACACCCGTCCAAAATATTAATTGAAACACCCATCTCTCTTTCACCCTCTCTCACCCTTCCTTCCACGAAGTACAACCTCCCCTATTCGATAACCCGGGTACTCACGCTTGCGCGCAAACACTGCTGGGTGCCTTGCACCCTCGCGTCGCGTGACGTGTTCATTAACTGGTTGCGTAGCAGAATCGAGCCGTACACGTGGAAAGGGGTGGTGGATGCAGCGGACTGAGAACGTCGTGGCGAGTAGGGGCAGAGGAGCTGGAGAGGGCTGGCGTCTGAAAGAGGGGTGGAACGTGGAGTAGTAGTAACGATAGTAGCGTATCGGGAGAGGGGCCAGGGGATGGCTGGGCCGGGTTGGCGCCAGCAAAGGGGTAGGAAGCGGGTAACCCGGCCGTAGTATCACACATGCGCCCTGCCAGCTTACGGCCACTGAGTCAAGGTCTCCGGAGCTGACAATCGACCTGACCTCGCGCTTTTCTCTCGCCTTAAAACCGGCGCAGCCATCGACACACGTGAATCCTGGCTACCCCTCCCCATCCACTCGGAACTACCCTTGTTCTACCCGCGTATCTCACTATGGCTTGGCTAATCGTCAGGCTGAACGGCTCTCCTCTGGACTCCTGGTCTATGGAGACGACACTTTCGTTCTTATCGTCTCGTAAAGGGGTAGCCTCGTAAGCTGAGAGACAAAGTGGCCAGCTTTTGTGGGAGAAGAGAGGTTGGGATGGGAACAGAGGAATGGCTGGAGTAGGGAGTGAGCGAGGTTTTGGAGGGTCAGTAGGTTGGGGTTGTTTTAAAGCTGATTAGAATTGGGAGGTTGGCTCGTGGCAAGTCGATGTGGCGTGGTACGGTGGTAGTTCGGAATACGGGATTAGTTCAGCTCATTGTTATCTTTGCGGCGTATTAATGTACCGTGGATCGCAGGTGGTTTGGGGTTTCGCGTTGGGAAAAATTCGATCCTGGTTGTTCGGAACTTAGGCGTCTTTCAGCACTGTTGGTCGAATGTGTTCATTAATGATTTGGTTTGTAGCGTATTTGGGGTTCGTGCTAGAATAGAGTCACGAATTGTGGTCTGATAAACGTCATCACAGGAGGAGAATCAGAAATCAAGATGATTTTGGAAATAGTATATGTGTGTATTAATATCACTATTATCATCAATATTATTATATTATTTATTACTATTATATTATAATATTATTATTTGGGGTTCTAGATAGAATAGATTCATGAATCGTGGTCTGATAAACGTCATCACAGGAGTAGAATCAGAAATTGAGATGATTTTGGAAATAGTATATGTGTGTATTAATATCACTATTATCATCAATATTATTATATTATTTATTACTATTATATTATAATATTATTATTTGGGGTTCGTGCTAGAATAGAGTCATGAATTGTGGTCTAATAAACGTCACCACAAGAGGAGAATCAGAAATCGAGATGATTTTGGAAATAGTACGTGTGTATATTAACATCACTATTATCATCAATATTATTATATTATTAATTATTATTTATTTATTACTATTATATTATAATATTATTATAGTATTAGTGATTGTTACGTAGAGGTTTTCTTTTGAAGATTGGCCTAACGAGTAAGGTCTTTATAGTAGTTTAAGTTATAGTTTCAATATTTTTTACAATTCTATAATAAATTTTTCATTAAATGGAATTTGATGCAGATTTTGTTGAACTTACACTTAAAATCGTTCAAACAAGTGGTTATCGGAGTTATGCTTGTAAAATGGTTATTGGTCTTTGTTTCAGAGAAGATGATCGTGAAATGAGTATATATATTAACATGGAACTGGTTTCAAACGGAGATAGAATCGATATAGAACCTATTTAAGACTGATCTGAAATTGGTATAGAGCTGATTTCGAAACGATTGTGAACCGATTTGGAGTCGATTTGGTATCAGTTTGAAATCGATGTAGGAATGGTATGAAGTTGGGTGGGTATCGATATAGAACCGATTTGGAGATGACATGGGGCTGAATAGAGAACCGATTTGAGGTTGATATGAAACCGATTTGGTATAGGTATAGAGCCGATTTGAAAACAATATAGAAGTGATTTAAAATGAAGAGGAGGTCGACTTGGAACAGATCTGGAACCGATTTGGGATCAATATAAGGCTAATTTGGGATCGATATAAAGTGGATTTGGGAGAGATTTGGGATTGGTATAGAGTCGATTTGGAGCCAATTTGGAATAAATAAAGAATCGATTTGAAATCGATATAGGTCCAATTTAAAAGAAAGGAATCGACTTGAAATCGATCTGAAATCGACTTGAAACCGATCTGGAACCGAATTAGAATCGATTTAGGATCAATATAAGGCCGATTTAGAATCGGTATAGAGCTGATTTGGAACCGATTTGAAATCAATATAGGGCCAATTTAAAATAAAAAAGTTGATTTGGAACCGATCTGGAACCGAATTAGAACCGATTTAGGATCGATAAAAAGCCGATTTGGGATCGGTATCGAACCGGTTTGAAACCGATTTGAAATCTACATAGGACTAATTTAAAATAAAGAAGTCCATTTGGAACCGATTTGGAAACGAGTTAGAACCGATTTGAAATCGATATAAAGCCAATTTAGGATCGGTATAGAGTCGATTTGGAACCGATTTGAAATTAATATAAGGTCAATTTAAAATAAAGAAGTCGATTTGAAGCCGACTTGGAACTGAGTTAGAATCCATTTTGGATCGATATAAAGCCGATTTAGGATCGGTATAAAGCCGATTTGGAACCGATTTAGAATCGATATAAAGCCGATTTGGGATCGGTATAAAACCGATTTGAAATTTACATAGGATCAATTTAAAATAAAGAAGTCTATTCGGAACCGATTTGAAATCAATACCAAGCCAATTTAGGATCGGTATAGAACCGATTTGGAACCGATTTAGGATCGATATAAAGCCAATTTAGGATCGGTATAGAGTCGATTTGGAACCGATTTGAAATTAATATAAGGTCAATTTAAAATAAAGAAGTCGATTTGAAGCCGACTTGGAACTGAGTTAGAATCCATTTTGGATCGATATAAAGCCGATTTGGGATCGGTATAAAGCCGATTTGGAACCGATTTAGAATCGATATAAAGCTGATTTGGGATCGGTATAAAACCGATTTGAAATTTACATAGGACCAATTTAAAATAAAGAAGTCTATTCGGAACCGATTTGAAATTAATACCAAGCCAATTTAGGATCGGTATAGAGCCGATTTGGAACCGATTTAGGATCGACATAAAGCCGATTTGGGATCGGTATAGAACAGATTTGAAATCTACATAGAACCAATTCAAAATAAAGAAGGCCATTTGGAACCGATCTGGAACCGAGTTAAAATCGATTTGGAATCGATATAAAGCCGATTTCGGACCAATATAAAGCCAATTTAGGATCGGTATAGAACCGATTTAGAACCGATCTGAAGTCAATGTAGAACTAATTTAAAACAAAGAAGAAGTCGACTTGAAACCGATCTGAATTCGATTTGGAATTGATTTGGTACCAATTTAAAAACAAAATGGAACCAATATAGAAACAATATGTACAAAATGGAACGAATCGAAATTATCCTTGAGATGGTCATCTGGTTAGCTGAAAAATTAACCATATTACTTATTCATACTGCGTGATGTGCTTTTTATCGACAGAATCTATGTGTATAAGAAACGAAACTAGCGTTTAAAAGCAATTCTCGGTATTTCAGGAGTGGCCTTAATGGCTATTCCACAAACACTGCTTCCCAGTGTTTTGTGAGTCACTGTATCTCGTTTCCTTGATAAAGACATTACGTGTCGAACTTCGCATTAAGGACAGGAATATTGAACAGATTTATAACATAGTCATGAATATTCTACTTTCACTCTAAACTTCATGTAATGTACTTTAATGTATTCAATTTATTTTTAGGGCAAAATGTAAAGTCTAAAATTGCTAATTCAATACTTATTCAATTAACAAGAAATAAATTACTGTAATTTTTAAGTGCATGATACTAATATTAATATTATAACATCACATCATATATATAATATAAAATTCAATTACAAAAAATTACTATAATTTTCAAATGCATGATGTCAATATTAATATTATAATATCACATCATATATATAATATAATATTCAATTAAAAAAAAATTACTATAATTTTTAAGTACATGATATTAATATTAATATTATAATATCACATCATATATATAATATATTCGATTATAAAAATATATTATTTTAATTTCTAAGTACATGATGTTAATATTAATATTACAATATCACGTCATATATATAATATAACATGTAATTAAAAAAAAAACAAAATTATTATAATTTTTAAGTGCATGAAATTAATATTAATATTATAATACAACATCTATAATATAATTAAGTGCATAATTGAAAAATCTAAGAAGTAGATCACATAAAAATGGTTCTATATTATTTATAGATGTAATATGATAATATTCACCAAGAACATTGGAAATATTTATTTGAAATTGTTTTTAATCCCACTTAAAGTGACAAAAGTACTAGATTTATACAAATCTTTTCATACAACTTTTATGTATAAGTATAAAGAATTAAAAATGAAAAATTCTATGAAAAGCTAATGCAAAATAATTATTACGTTACCCTAAATGTTCAGTAGTTAATAACACTCAATACCATATATGATAAATACACTATACTAAATGTAATAATTAAAATAAATATTCGACAATAAATTTAATAAATGTGATAAACATTTAATTCTGAGTAAAATAAATATTATAAATATTGGATACTAAATATGATAAATAATATAATAAATTAACAAATAGCGGAGATTAAATATAATAAACATAATAAATATTTGATACACGTGGAATTGAACAAATTTTGATAAAAATGTTATTTCTATTTTTAATTAAATTACCAAAAATTCACTCGTTAATTCTAAAGCACGAAATGGAAACCGAGCTGAAATTCTTCACCAGCAATCATGCACATCTTAGTTAGTATTCAAAAACCTGTCTTCGCGCGTTGACACGCAAACTACCCTGCTGCCATGTCAAAGTACTTTCTAATGTATGCAAAATACATATTTGAATTCCACTTATAGACTTGTTATACTTTCTTCGCTTAAAGGCATCCTCTAAACCCGCAAATTGGATCGGTTTTTCTTCTCACGTAAACGACATTACCGATTAAGCAGTAATGCAATAATATACTGCTCTATTACAGCTCTATTGTAATACCATATAAGCTAGTAATACTAAACTCAGATGATAGTGAATACCAATAATAAATTGTTAATAACAATTATACTATTCACCTTCAACAAATTCGTGTTAAAAACAAGTTGTACATATGTATGTACATATTTATTTATTTGTTATAGAATGCAATAATATACTACTCTATTACAGTTGTAATACCATATAAGATAGTAATACTATACTCAGATGATAATAAATACTAATAATAAGTTGTTATTAATAATTATACTATTCACTTTCAACAAATTCATGTTAAAAACAAATTGCATATATATATA
>NW_016907894.1:24489-39173 GCF_001483705.2 Eufriesea mexicana | reverse complement strand
TATATAGTACATATATGTATATACATATGTGTATAATTATAGTACTAATTGAATTAAAATTAGAATGTTGAGCAATTTTCAATTTCTTCACTTCACACCATACATAAATTAATTATTAAAATTTTACTGCATACAAAAGATTATACTATATTCTTTAATTGACAATTTTAATTGACTAAAAAAAGAAAATCTTTAATAGACTAATTTTCTTTAAAATCTCTCATGACATACTAACAGTTATACTATATTTCTTGTTAATAAACCAAAAAGAAAATGGATACAATTTTATCTGATATTTTAAAAAAAGGGGAAAAAATAATTATGGCAATTATTTGAAGTCTTCAAACATTACAAGATTTTGACTAAAATCCACCAATCCAGAGTTATTTTCAACGTTTTTAAATTTTATCAGACACCTCGGTGGTAACACTGACTGTCACGCAAACCTAAACCGTGCAAAATTCTTTTGTTGCCGCATTTGAGAACGTCCGTTTTCAAAATTTCCAGCTGAAATGTTCGCGAAGTAAGAGAACGTTCTATTCCCATGGTTTGGGTTAGCTGCAGTCGCCCTTTGTACCGTCAAATCATTCTGTTTCCGCTTTTACAGTGTTATATGCTCGCAATTACATCAACAGACCTATTTGCATTCGTTTGATCATCACACACCCATGAAACCGAGTTTAATTGCGTTAAATAAATATTAATGGAATACGCGAATAATTTAATAATTAATAGCGCACAACTATTTCCAGAAATTCACGCAGTAATCTGAAACTTTCTACAAAGCGTATTTTATATTTTGGAAAATAGTGAACCCGAATATTAATTTACAAAATCCTTTTTACAAAGCTGAAATTTCATGCTCCATAAAGCAACTGCATGACCAAAAATATCGGACTGTTTGAGAAATTCATAAATATTTTTTCAGTCTTGAATCAGATTACTTATTACGAATTTTTATTAAAAAATTTGTATTCGTGATAAAAATGTAAAAAGAAAATGGTGCATATATGTATTATTTCAAGAAATGGTAATTTTATAAAAATAAAATATAGTTTCAAATTTTAATTATTAATTATTATATAAAATTTTCAAGCACAATGCTAATTTATCAGCTTTGTGTGATGAATTGGATTACTCATTACGAATTTTTATTAAAAAATTTGTATTCGTGATAAAAATGTAAAAAGAAAATGGCGCATATATGTATTATTTTAAGAAATAGTAATTTTATAACAATAAAATATAATTTCAAATTTTGTTTTAATTATTATTTCCAAATAATTGTATTATTACTTCAATATTTAATTATTAATTATTATTTAAAATTTCCAAGCACAATGCTTCACTGAGTAATTTATTTTTCATACATATTAGTTTTTGGACACCATTTTTAAAATTTTATTTTTGAGATAGGAAATCAAGTGAAATTAGAATACTACTGTATAAAAGGAAATATAATTTCTGATTCTACACATACATCAAAAGATTACAGTAAATATTGTTTCCCTTAAATGCTAGCAGTACTGTAGTATTATTAATGGGGTCTTAACAATATCCTAATCTAGAATGTTTATGACCATTGTTTCATTTGTAATTCAAACGTTTATTCCTGGTAAAGCCGTGCATTTACCCAGAATATTATTCACGAAGTGAATATCGAAATGAATTGCAGCTGCTTATGACATATGAGATACTGTGTTTCATTTTCTAACTTTTTCCATGTTTGTGTATTAGAAAGTGAAGATTTTTAATTAAATCAGTATAATTTTCAAGGTTCATGAATATAATAAAAGAATAAATTATTATTGATTTCATTAGGATGAACAATTATACATATCTTCCACTGTAACTTTTACTGTAAGTAGTAATACACGTATATATGAGACATATATGACCAGTGGCTGTTATATGCTACACTTTAACTACTACATTTCAATCTCTCTCATCCCTATATTTAAGCTAACTCAATTCAAATAACTTAAAAATACAATTACCACAAAATTTCTCAGTGCAGAAAACGAATAAATTAATAAAGAAATAAAAATTGCCATTTAGAGATAAACACGTCACATGGTCACAAAATGCTATACCCTAACTACTGAAATTGAATTTTTCTCTTATATCATTACATGAGTAATAACTAAGATGAAATTATTATTAAATTTTACAACATACAAGTGTATAAATAAATAAAAATTGTCATCTAAAATACATATAGAAAATGTGTCTCTACCATGGTATACCCTAACTACTAAACTTGAATTCTTTTTCACATTATTACCAAAATAGTGTTTAAAAAATACTATTACATGTATTGCAAATCTCACAGTCTACAAATTAATAAATAAGCAAAAGATAAACACATCAGTGTCAGCCAATTGTTAGACCTTAACTACTATACTTATATTCTCTTCCACGTTATTACTAGAATAATATTTCAAAAGTTCAATTACCATATATCTCACAACCCACAGTCTACCAAATAACCAATAAATCACTATTTAGAAATAAATACACGAGTCTACTATATGCTACACCTTAACTACTGTATTTAGATTCTTTTCCACATTATTACCAAAATAATATTCTAAAAATCCAATTACCACAAATCTTACAATCTATAACCCACCAAATAAGTAATAAATCACTATACAAAAATAAACACAAGAGTCTACTATATGCTACACTTGAACTACTGTATTTAGATTCTTTTCCACATTATTATTAAACTAATATTCCAAAACTCCAATTACCACAAATTTTACAACCCACAGCCTACCAAATAACCAATAAATCACTATTTAGAAATAAACACACGAGTCTACTACATGCTACACCTTAACTACTGTATTTAGATTCTTTTCCATATTATTACCAAAATAATATTCTAAAAATCCAATTACCACGAATCTTACAATCTATAACCCACCAAATAAGTAATAAATCACTATACAAAAATAAACACAAGAGTCTACTATATGCTATACTTGAACTACTGTACTTAGATTCTTTTTCACATTATTACCAAAATAATATTTAAAAAATCCAATTAGGGCAAATTTCACGACATATAATCCATCAAATAAACACTAAATCACTATACAAAAATGAAAACATGAGTCTACTATATGCTACACTTCAACTACTGCAATTAGATACTTTTCCATGTTATTACCAAAATAATATTCCAAAAATCCAATTACCATAAATCCCATAACCAACGACCATAAAATAATCACTAAATCACTATACAAAAATAAACACACGAGTCTACTAAATACTACACTTTAACTATTGCATTTACATACTTTTCCACATTATTATTAAACTAATATTCCAAAAATCCAATTACCACAAATCTCACAACCTACAACTCATCAAATAACCAATAAATCACTATACAAAAATAAACACACGAGTCTACTAAATGCTACACCCTAACTACTGAACGTCCGCTTTTCTCTCCCGCAAATCACTCCCCAAATAACGTTCCAAAAATACAATTACCGGGAAATCTGGCAATCTGAAACTCGCAGAAATAAAAGCACGACGATTTAAAGGGACGACACTGGATTGGAAATAAAACAGGAAGCGAATACATCGAGAAGGCTGGAGACCCTTATCGATAGGAACTCACCCGATAATCACCTGAGATTCCACTTGTTCGACCTAGTCGATATTCGATTAACTACTAACGGGCACGACTTGCCCGCGGGAATTCCTGTATCGTTCGGTTTCTGTGTCTACTCGAACCGGGCCCCGGATTGACCAGCAACCCCCGCGCTTCGTTCCCGCGTTACCCCAATGACTGACGTTTGACTGTTTGCGAAGCCAGGTGCCACGTTCTTTCGCCGAGATAATTGATGGCCAGGGAGATCACGATTAATGATAAGGTAGCGAAGAAACAGGTCGTATCGAGGTGTGATATAGAGTTATGCTTCGAGGAGGTAGGGAATTGATTAGAGATATTATCGAATCGTTTAACGACCTCGAGCTGATATTCAAATCGTCTCTGTTTGTTTTTCATGGCTGTTGCGAGGCAATAGCGAAGGCTACATGTACTCTGACGTACTTCTAGAGGGTTAAGAGATATAATTAACAGAGAGAAATAGAATACGTAGAAATCTACAGCCTATAACCAGACCCAATAAATCGGAACCATGAGTGATTGACCCAACGAAGCGACTAATAGACCTCGATCTAGGAATCTAAAAGTTGATGACTAAAATAATACAGAATGGCAATTTTTCTTGACAGTTTCCCACTCCTCAACCAAAGGTCCTCTCGAAACACCCACGTCCAATTTAAAACGCAATTTTTCCTAGACTAATATTTAATGTTAACCAATCAAACAAATTAAACAAATTGATGAAGAGAAGACAGAAGTCAGAACGTTCCCATGGGTTCCATAGCATCAGCCTGTATCATAAAAATTGCATATGTGACTCCTAACTAGCAACTATCAGGAGTTATGAGAAAAATAACTAGCTTTCTGCTTAATTGTACACCCTCTCAGGCTTTTCCAAACTTTCACTACTAGGTGCTACCATAAGTCTAGATCTTAACGTGAGCAATGCGAGGACCACATAGTTCGCGCACTGTCCGCCAGAGGGATTCTGGGACGATTGAGTTTCCTACATATGACTCTGTTGCGTCCTGTAAGGCCCGTTTACGTTATGCGACAATGTTGCTGAGATGCGGCCTAGACTAAATTAATAGAGCTAGATGTTCCGTTCCGAGAGCGTGTTCATAACATAACTCTTACTTTAATTTTCGATAATTCTAAAGACTTTATTATTTTGTATTACGATTGTTACGCCGAGGGTTAGACGTGCCTTGCCGCCCTCTCAGCGGATCAAGTCATATATCTAAATGCGAAAGTTCAGAAAATTTACAAGTACCAGACCCGACAGATTGGACCCACGTGCGACTGGCCCACCAAGGCGACGGACGGACACCACTTGTAAATCACGTCATTGACCATCGAAAATCGGCTCCTTGACAGTTCCCTACTCCTCAGCCAAAGGTCCTTCCGTCACACCCTCTGTCCGATCAAAAATCTTTACTTTTCCTCCGCTAATATTTATCCTAACCAGTCAGAACCAAACTGGAGAAAACACCGGACAGGACACGACGAGACACGAGACAGACCAAAATTGAGAAGTCGGTTCGTCTTCGACACCGATCACTGAAACATCGTACATATACTTATAAACGCGTGTTCGAAACGGTACTCCGATAAACGTCTCTACTATAACTATCGTATACTTTTACTGTAAATAAACGCTCTATTTTAACATCACACTCGGGATCCTTAATATTACAAAACTAATCACGCAATATTAATTTGGCGCGTGATAAGCGTTCTTGGAAATCGAAGAGATTCGGTGCATAGGACGCTACACTGATTTTGGAAGAGAAAAGAATTATTTATATAATATGTATAAATTATTTATATATATTATAGTTTTAATGAAAGTGTACTGGTCTTTGTAGTGGACTGATATTTATTAATACAATGTCAGTTGAATATTTGAAAAATTATTTTCCAGGAAATTTAACGTGATAATACAAATGTTAATCTTAATGGGATAATAAGAGGAAATTGCTATTAAAAATTACGAAGAAAAGGAAATTGTAATTTATGTCGGCCGGGAACTCGTTAAAGGGACGACAAGCGCATGATTCTCTGGTTAATGCATTAAATGTGGACAACGTTCACTGAATTGAGTTCGACTAAGTGAGAAGTGCAGTACGAACTAAATTTAAATAGCACTCGAAGCAGACATTAAATTTATTTCGCACTGTTCCAATTCCATGGCTCATGAAACAATTATAACGACTTCGATGCACAGGTATTAGTTTTTCCGTTGGTTCAAGGGGAAATTGAAATGATTTTACATAAGAGGGGCAATTAAAATTGTAATTCTAAAATTGTTAATTTATTAATGCACAGGTATTGTGTTATTTTAAAGAATGGGGAATAAAACGATTAATCACGTTTCGTTTCGATAAAAATTGATATCTTCTTTGTTCGAATTCTCAACGAACACTAATTTCTATTTCTAAAAAAGCAAAAAGATATATATATACATATATACAAATACATTTTATAATATAAATATATTATTTTATATCTTACATATAAATATAAGTATATTAATTTAATTTCAAATTTAAACTCAGCTTATCTATGTCTGTATGTGATATGTGTCTGTATAGAGACATGTACACATCTCACAAAATGTACTATTATATTGTTATATTATTGTATTTTTGTATCTTTATATTTTTCAAAGATTTCAAATAATTTTTTTCCTATTCAGTAAACAACAACAACAATAACGACGACGATGACAACAATTATAATAACAACGATGAGGTCAACAAGAACAACAACGACGTCGACAACAATAACAATTACGAGGCCGACAACAACAATAACAACGACAATGACAGTAATAACAACGATGACGATGCCAACCATATCACCAATAACAATAACAACGACAACGATGCAAACAACGTCAACATCAACAATAACAATAATAACAACGATGTCGATGCAAACAACATCAACAATAACAACGATGACGATGCAAACAACATCAATAATAACAATAATAACAACGACGACGATGCGAACATCAACAATAACAATAATAACAGCGACAACGATGCCAAACGCATCAACAATAACAATAATAAGCCCCAATATAATAACACCCTACAAGCACAAGAAATAAAAAGAATATGGAAGCAGAAGAAAGTAACAATAGTACCCTTTACAATTTCAGCGACAGGCATCACTCTGAAGTCTTTCATACAGAACTTGCAATTACTACATTTATCAACGTGCATACACTCACATATACAAAAAGCCGCAATACCAAGCACTACATCAATACTAAGAAAATTTCTACAATAGAAACGTCAGCATAAACCTGGTACGACCCGGCTATGCTGATCATAAACCAGAGAAATTCTGAGAACCCACAAGGATAATAACAATAATCAAATAATAATAATATCAAAATGAATTTTAATATTATTGTATATCACACAAATTCTCCAACAAGCGAACAAAAATGACAAAAATATCCAACAGAATGAATTTCTAAATAATAATCTATACTATTTATTCGCAAAATCCACTAACAATTAATATCTACTCCTCGTCCCTTCCTAATCCAGTCATTCTTAACCTCAAAAAATCCGTTTACCCATGCAATAAAATCCAATTTCACTGAACCTTCGACACCTACTACATCCACCCTTCCTCCAACCTACAGAACCAGTAGTACAACCCCGACGTTAGGCAGCCTGGTCCTGCGCACTATACAGCAAGTGCGATCTTCGAATCGACCAGAATCCATCAAACAAATAACTCGATTACGTCGCAGGGGGGTGGCAGCGGAGGTTGAACAAATCCAAATGGTTAAACGGGGAATTAACCGCGCCCCGTCGGTAAAAACGTGATTTCCATACTGTTGATGAATATTTAAGTGGAAACGTACGCGCCTGGCGCGCCGCTTACATCGTCCATTTGCATCTTTACTGCGTTTTAATTACTTTCGCGAAGTAGCCAAAACAAAAAACGAGAACATAAAGCAGGTGCTATATGAAGGACAGAGAAGGAGATAGACAGAGTCTGAGTGAGTGTGCGTGTGTGTGAGAGAGAGAAAGTTGCTGACGGAAACGAGTAAATATTCATTGTTGGTAAAGAGAACAAAATCCTGGACATCGTTGAGGTCGGTTTCCAGTAAATTCATTGGCCCAGGCCAGGCTAGCCCGAAAGGCCACATTTATGAATTTATGAATATCGTTAAAGCCCAGTATCCTGCTAAACTGTCCTTTCACGTCGGGTCAGGTCAAGAGTTCACGTGTCCTTCTTCCCCCTGCTGTAAGACCAGCCATTGTCGCAATTACCACGAAATTATACCCGAAAGCTCCGAGGTAGCGTGCCTGTTGTTACCCGTCTTCGAGCACCTCTACTTAGAGACCCGGAGCCACCTGTCCTGACGCAGCATACGCCACTGACAGTCCAGGATCAGAGATTTTTAACGATCCAATTGGTACTCGACGTCTGGCTGAGATCCCCTGGCGTGAATGGGACAGATCTGAACGAGGTGGTCTTCATTGTGACAGAGATTTAGGGGTGAATGTATG
This sequence comes from Eufriesea mexicana, assembly GCF_001483705.2. Classification (NCBI taxonomy): domain Eukaryota; kingdom Metazoa; phylum Arthropoda; class Insecta; order Hymenoptera; family Apidae; genus Eufriesea; species Eufriesea mexicana. Next base: position 31,001 of record NW_016907894.1, on the reverse strand, counting down.
AATGAAGTAGGCAAGAGCGAAGAGAGGAGCCAGTCCAAAGAGAGAAACGTGAAAGAGTATGACTGTGCACGTGGTTTTTTAGGTACTGTTGCGAGTTTTGACTCGGTCTTGCGTGACATGTCAATTTCTTGGACGTCTGTTCATGTAATACACTTGGACTGGCATCGTTCTCACACTTATCAGTAGATGGGTTCTAGCTAGATTCAAGGAGGTTCGAGGATTCTTGCAAATCCTCTGTAAACTCAAGTTTCTCTACTATGCGTTGCTGAAAAGAAGTCATCTGAGAAACTTGCAGGACCGAATCCCCACCAATCTAACCATTCTAACATCATGGCAGAAGTAGAGTAAAACGCTTCCCTTATTGGTAGAACTGATCCCTTCCTATTAGCTCGGTCATAGAACACCATGTGACGAAGAAAGCGAACGAAGCAACGAGACAAAGTGAGACAGACGCAACAAATAGATGCAAGAGCGTAGACTCATCCCAAAAGCATATTAACTTCAGATTCTTCCGATGAACACGTGATTATTTGCAATTACTAATTACTAATTAGCATCTTGACTAACTTTTCATTGCATTATGCAGCAAACGTGTTTTTTATATTTATGTTGTATCGTGTGATTTTTTTAAACGGTTATCTAGTACGATGCAATTGCATAATTAATTTATCATAAAAAATACATCTTAAATTTTAAATCAATTTTCATAAATGATGTCAATTATTATTACTTTTGTACTCCTTTACTTTATAAATCTTTGAGCTATTGTCATCTGATTCCTTATCCGACTCGCTGCTTTGTATTTCCAATTCTAGGTCTTCAGTTGCGTCTCCTATTATTCCATCTTTCGTCCAATATTCGTGTCCCAGTGTTTCTACGTGTTTACAAAATCCTTTCCAATCATTCGGTGTCGTTTCGTTTATTGCCTGGCGTAGTAGTGCTTCCAATTCATTGTAAGTTAACTCTGAGATAACGTTTCTTTCGCGGATATCTTACGCCTATGTTAACGAATCACGTTACCGAACTTGGAGGTAGTAGTTTTGGGAGTGTCATAGAAGAGTGGGTATTACTAACGAGAGTGTAGGAGGTACTAGTGGAATACCCATGTTGCCCCGCAACCGAACGAGATGACTTCTTTTCAGCAACGCAGAGTACATAAGAATACGATTTTGCACAGGACTGTAGATGATAGTGGATGATAGTCAGAGGCACATGATGCAGGAACTGGATCGAACATAGTGAATTGGATTGAATTTTAGAGCTTGTTCTAATTGCCTGCTTGACGTCTTCCATTGCAGACGGGATAGATTGATACTGACGATTACAATTGCGGCTACGCTTGTTTTAGACATAGATCTGTCACGCTGTCAGGGTTCATTGAAGTCGGCGAAGTCCGTGTCTAAGCTTCTTGTTAAGCTCCTCCATCTGGGTCAATTGTGTGTTTTAGATTATTATCGACCGATACTCTTCGGTGTCCACTAGTTTAGTGGCTTATTGAATGTTGGAACAGCGAATAGAGGTCTTAGCAAAATCAGTCTCATAGGCTTCGCATATTATTCTCCTAAAAATTGGAAAATTTCGTATACACGAAGCAAGAAAGAGTTTAAAGGTTACCAAGAGATGAGAGATTCCTCGATTGCTGTTGCTAAATAAAAATCGTCCCAGCCATTTTGGGTTATTCTTAACATAGACACTTTGATTTAGTGGAAATAGATTGAAGCACAGACAGGAGAAAAATAGAACAACATACATTTTCGGTCATTTTTAGAGCACCTGTCTGAAAGTCTGTTAACACTTGGAGCACGGTTCCTCGTTCAACTGTAACGGGGTCTGTCGAGATCCCAGACTGATATTCCACTAATCATACTAGAAACCCTCACTCTTACTCCACTACTTCCATATAGCCGATATAATAGCCAATCATAGATGAGCAACGTGGAAAGTCGACACCAGGTCAGCTTTGCATCTAACTTTCTGGTGAAGCATATTATCTAATAACATTTCGTCGTTGTAAAGAGTTCGAATAAGACTTGCATAGTGTTGCTGTTAGTTTATAAAGAGTTAGTGCTGAGAATTCAGACTGAGTCTAATACAGTCCCTATTCTGCAGTGAATTCGAGAATCCGAAGTACTCTCCAACGAAGTAGAGACTGTGTGGCTCTACAATATAAATTAGAAAGAATAAGGTATTAAAGTGTGTATACGGTTTTTGGGGACACCCTGTATTTGCTACCGTTACCTAGATATATGTAACTGTTAAGAATCAGGATTTATGGCAACGTCGCCATCTGTGTCTATCTGGTACATCAGGAATGACTATGGTGGGGCAAGTGGAAGACGTTGTGCTTTTGTTTTTTGACGATCGACGTCTCTAGTCTGTAAGAGTGCATGGTCAAGAATACATTACTATCTCACTACCAAATTATTCGTTTTATTACCACATCCAACTTTCCACTGTAATATCCAACAGTAACACCTGGACCTCTTTCGTGAGTCATTCGGTGGTGATTCTGTTTGTTCGTTGAGTTTTCTGTCTGTAGCTTCAGTGACCAAGACGATATACTTCGTATTATGATGATTCATAAAATAATTCATAAAATGAAGACATATTTGGCCGATCTATTCTTCTCGTTGTCCTACCGAATACTGCTAGTTGGAGACGTCAGTTGTTCATGTTACAGTGATAAGAGTAGGGCCTGCAGACGCCTTGCTGCTTCTTCGCTATGCTCAAATTTGGAGTCAGTACTAACACACAGTACTACGTCATACTTCGTCACAGTAGGTAAAGAAACAGGGTCTCCGAAGACCCCGTCACTGTTTCGCGAGGGTTAAAAGAAGTATTTGCATGGTATAGAATCTGACATTTTTACTGGCAGATAGGTTACACCTCGATACGCGTCTAGGTATCGAGATTTATGGATGGCAATCCTACGAGAGCTTACGTTAGCTATCTAGTAACGTGTTCACCCTCTTTCGTGAACTGACTGGTCAATAATTTGAAATGTCATCCAGTAAAATACAAGTAGAATAAATCCAGCAATTTCGTTCCTTCTGCTTCAGGATGCGCAATAAAATGAAATTCGTGAGTAACGGATCAATGAATCATGGCACCGATCTTGCCAATAATAATAATAATTCAAAATTTAACATAGTGCAAGTTGATAAATTATTGGTGATTTTTTAAAATTTAAATTCATACGAGTATCCTGATTATTTGTTTAGACTAACAAGAGTTTTTGATAGCTCTGTTAGACTCGATAATTTATATTGCTTTTAATCGTTATTATTAAAGTATTAATAATATTTAATTCATAAAATTTGTAATATCTAATTGATATTTATTATTAGAATAATAATATTTTTCTTCGCCTTTAAAAATAATATATGTATATATGATGACATCGAGTAGAAGCAGATAGGGTTTAATAACGGTTTGGGACTACGTAGACTACGATAGAACTGGTACTTTGGGGTGGCCACAGGTAGATGGCGCAGCGTTGTTCCGAGCGCTGTTGACTCGGTCAAAACAGTCACGGTCAAAAGTAATTTGTGCAACTACTCATAGTTCAAAATTCTAATTTCTTTTTTCATTTCAACAAATATTAAAGATAATGCAATTAAGGATAATAGAAACATAAGGATATGAAGGATAAAAAATAAATATAATTTATATAAGTTGAGGTTGAATAAAAATTAATTGAAAACTGTTGTAAACTACAAAGGAACTATTTTAGAGAGCATGATTACCATGATAACAGATGGCGCAGCGGTGTTTCCACGAATTTAATCCAAAGAGTCACGGTCGTATGTGATTTATAATCGGTCACAGTTCAAAATTATATCACAATTTTTTCTTTTTTTAATTTTAATTTTTAACGAGTATTAAAGATAATTCGTATTTACACAGATTAACGTTGAGTAAAAATGAACATAGATAAAAGATAATTCGGTACTATGTAAAACATAAAAGAACTATTAGCGCAAGGTTGCTAGAATGGTAGATGGCGTGACGGAGTTATTATGCATGCGACGTAAGATGGCGCGTGGAAAGTAGCTCGTGTAATTATTCACAGATCAGTTCTATATCTTGTTTTTATTCCAACGAGTGTTAAGAATAACGTATATTTATACAGACTGACGTGGAGTAAGTGTAGACAGGGATTAATGGTAGCTCAGAACTACGTAGAATACCAAGAACTATTAGTTCCAGTGATTCTATAGACCTGACGCAAGAGGTCGTGACTGGAAGTATGGACGATGGTTTTTCGGCTTCGTGTACGTCACTGCTTGGGATTTAAAGAGTAATAATAGCGTGTTTTGAATAAAAATTTAATAAACGACACACGATCTTTTCGCATCGATAGTACTGCCTGTACACGAATCCGTTACAATCAACTGTACACCGAGCCAATAATTTAGCAAAATAATTCCTCTGGCAAGCGAAACGTGCCTCGATTTACGAATAAAAAATTAATGCAGCGATACTGCAGCATGTTGGTATGCAGCCTGACAAATCGTCTAATGTCGGATTAACATGCAACAGAAAAATAAAGGAGAATACGTGTACAGATATTCATGGGGAACATGAAGGTTCATGTTAAGACTTCAACACACAGTTGGGGAAGTTGATTATTGGTCCACGTGTAAGTCTTGACGAGTATGACAGTGACTGGAAATGAGCTAGGCCCGATCGGGAGGGTGCCGAGGCATGAAGTTATCTCTGTACACAGGCGTACATCGCCTAGGCTAGTCGGTCTTTCGAATAATCGCGAATTCGATCGGGCGCGTCGCGATTTTAACTTAGTTTTCCTTTGCTCGCGTTTTTCATATTTCATTCCCGAATTTTGTGGGAACTTGGAAATATTAGAGTCTCTTAGCATTCCGACAGTAGAGTAATAAATTTTAGTACACCGAATCGAAGTCCCTTTGATAAGACACGATATTTAATAAAGTGTCAGTAGAGTTACTTTAACTTAATTCGCTCCAAGTTAGGTTAGGGTATCTTTGATACAGATGGCGCCAGCAGGCTGCGCCACTAGGGCGCATGTCGGGTCTCGATGCGTAGCCACCTCCACGTGGTGAGACCTGGTAATTGGTATCGTTTTCCAAAGAATAATTTTTGGGAAACGATACCAAGCTAAGAGCTACGCACCAAAGTTAGAATATTAGTTATAAGCTAGTTATAAGTTAATTATAAATGAGTTATAAATTAATTATGACTTAATTATAGGTTATATACGAGTCACTAATCAGTTTAAGATATTTCCTATCTATTGTAAATGTTCAAAGTTCCCTTTGAACTTATTTCTATTTTTATTTTTTTCATACACTGTTCTATGTTTGCACCATTGCATTTGATATTGGGATTACGAGTAGCTACGGCACTGTTGAGACTAGAGGAACGAGCAATGGCCCTGTAGCAGTAAAATCCCGTACATGTATTACTGACGAATATTTTTTCGATTTAATCGAAACAAAAACTCTTTCGACAATTTTATTCCACGGTTCCTTCTTCAAACAAGCCTACAGCATACGACACCGTGTAGAAAATTCGTAATAAAGAACATTTTGTAAAAATGCAAGAATAGTACGTAGAAAGTACACTCGACGACTCAGTTTCAAATTTCGATGACCAGTTATAATTATTCAGAAACACAAATAATTATAATTATGAACGTTAACAAACTTGGGATACTCTCACCTAACTTTTAAGCCTAGAACGATCCTTCTAACGTTCTCACTATTTATGTAATACTTCACTTCTCCCAAAAATTGTGCATTTTTAGAAAAATTAAGAATTTTCGAAAATTAGGAATCATGGTGCAATTTCGATTACGGATTTGTGTTCAGGAAAGTAAACCTTATAAAAATCACCCGATGCATACTCCACATTAAAACTCGCGTTAAGCAGTGTTATTATGCATGTAGCATTTAGCCACCGATCCCAAGAATAAGATCACTACACATTCACTGTCACTCAACGTCTATTGACCTCAAGAAAGAGTCAGTTAATTACCAAGGTAGCAATTTTCATTTGTTTTAAATTATTATAAAATGAAAATTACTACCTTGATATTCAATTAAATTAATTAATATATAATAGTAATTGCAATAAAAATTAATTATTGCTATAATAATTAATATATAATAAATTTATTATATCGGCAAATATACTACACACAGATAGTACATCAAACAGAACTAACTTCAAGAAATTCAACGTAAATTTTCAAATTGTTAAACATCTGTAACAATAATGAAAAGGAATTCGTCACTGTGTCTAGTCACATAGTTCTAACCAGGTCCAGGTCACTAGATCGATAGTGATACATAGATCAACGATCAATTGACAGGAGAAGCAAAGGTCTAAACGATAACCGAGATCAAACATCGATATTCACAATCGACGAATGTCAGATGCAGACTCATCTCGTTAACACATTCGTAGCCCATATCTAAGTGACGGGTATACTTCCGCGGGGGCCCCGTCACTCAAATCTGGGTGACGCTCTT
>NW_016907894.1:9792-24432 GCF_001483705.2 Eufriesea mexicana | reverse complement strand
GGAATAAGCACTGAATTATAAACACAGGATATACAACATAAAAATATGAAAAATATACACATTATACTATACTTTTTATTAATTTATATTTGGGATAAAATATTACATTATACTATGTCGCATGGTATTCGTTGAAACAATCTAAACACATTCGACGTGATTTTGGACAATTGGAACAATAGATCGTAGTGTTTTTACATTTTTCGTAATTATCTGTCAATATGTTTATGACTGGTAAAACTTTACCAAGTCTGCTACTCTGTTCTATCGTTTGGTTATTTGCAAAATGCAAGTTCGCTGATAGTAATTCAAAACGATTAGAGGAAATGGAAAATTGTAAATAGGGTCCGTTGAGCAACACCTAACGAGCGGTGTCTGTACTAGACGCATCCAAATCATCGGTCCGGTAACGTTCTAGCGGACAGACAGTAGGATTTGGGCCCCGCGGGAAACTCGACCGATCGCGTTGGGCGACGAATGTTAAATTTGATATATTAATTAATGTAGAGCTTCGAAATTTTCTCAAATGGCGACTAAAGGGCGTCTCTCGAGTGCAGATGGTTAATTTACAACGTAACAGATCTCTTATAATATTTATAGCTGATCCAAGTCCCATTTTTCTTCCTTCGAAGCTGCAAGTACAGCGTGAAGAACTAGGAAATTCCTAACTGGTCTCTTGATAACGAAATTAACGAGACATTCAAAATCACTAATTATCCAGACCTGCCAGGACACCAGGGGCAGCTCTCTAGCCCTCTTCTAGAACTTCCAGGTGGTCACTACTCCAACAAACTGCAACGTCCCCCATCGTACCGCAAATTGAAAAGTCACTGATGAGGCAGGGAGTGGCGATTAGGAGGGATAGGACGCAAACGTGCACAACGATGGAAGTCTCGTGTCAGCAATTAAAGATCAAGGATCGTCGCAAGAAGTTGCAAGTTCCCTCCGTTCAAAGTGGCGAGTTGCGACTCAGGCGGGCGTGTCATTTCCCGGTGGCGCCCTCTACTTTGCTCACAGCGCTCGCCTGCCGAACTTTACGATGCTTTCGCGAGCGTATGAATAATATAATAACGAGCAGCAGGTACGTAGCGGCGCGTAATTACGCTGATATTACGCGATAAGCAAACGCGCCTGTAATATTCATTCATCCGCCAAAGGGCTACGACGTGTGCATTTAAATCAATATGGCGCAGCGAGCACGTCCCCTGCACGGTTCCGAAAATCATTATGGCGTCGTCGGTATTGGATAACGGAGAACCGCGATGGAATTAACATTCTGTTATCTCAACGACCAATCGATTTCGAATTTCCTACGACTTGAATTATTGAGGACGAGGGATTGTTAGAGCGTCCAATTGATTTCGTCGAACTTGGCTGGTTAAGAATGAGGGGCTGTGCAGAGTTTAGGGTACTGTTGTCCCAATGCTTAAATGATTTTGTGCAATTCGAACTGCTTTGCACGAAAAGCTATGGCGAGTTTAGGTTAATGATATTGCAACATCCGACTGATCCCGGTGAATTTGGGTGCCTGTGAATTAGGGTCTGTGCAGAGTTTAGGGTACTGTTGATCGAACGTTCGACCGATTTTTAGGAATTCAAACTGCTTTGTATGGAAGACTATAGCGAGTTAAGGTTAATGATATTGTGAATTAGGGTTTGCAGAGAATTTAGGGTACTGTTGTTCGAACGTTCAATTGATTTTGAAGAATTTAAACAAATTTGCATGGAAAACTATAGCGAGTTTAGGTTATTGTTATTGGAACATCTGGACCAACTGATCCCGTCGGATTTGGGTGGTTGTGAATTAGGGTTTGTGGAGAGTTTAGGGTACTGCTATTCGAACGTTCGACTGATTTTTAGGAATTTAAACTGCTTTGCATGGACAGCTATAGTGAGTTAGGATTAATGATATTGGAATTAGGGTTTGTGGAGAATTTAGGTTACTGTTATTGGAACGTCGAACTGATTTTAAGGAATTTAAACTGATCTAAATAAAAAAATTAGGGAGATTAGGTTATCAATACTGGATATCCAACTGATCTCGTCGAATTTGGGTGGTTGTGAATTAGGGTCTCTAGAGAGTTTAGGCTACTATTATTCGAACGTTAAATTGATTTTGTGGAATTCAAATTACTGTGTATGGAAAACTAAAGCGAGTTTAGGTAAATGATATTGGAACATCCAACTAATCCCGTCGAATTTGGGTGCTTGTGAATTAGGGTCTGTGGAGAGTTTAGGGTACTAAATGCTGTCCAAACGTTCAATTGATTTTGAAGAATGTAAACAAATTTGCATGGAAAACTATAGCGAATTTAAGTTACTGTTATTGGACCATGTGGACCAACTAATCTCGTCCAATTTTGGTGGTTGTCAGTTAGGGTTTGTGGAGAGTTTAGGGTACTGTTGTTCCAACGTTCGACTGATTTTTAGGAATTCAAACTGCTTTGCATGGAAAGCTACAGCGAGTTTAGGCTAATGATATTGGAATTAGGGTTAATGATATTGTGAATTAGGGTCTGTGGAGAATTTAGGGTACTGTTATTCGAACTTTGAACTGAATTTAAGAAATTTAAACTTCTCCAAATGAAAAACTATAGAGAGATTAGGTTACTAATATTGCAATATCCAACTGATCTTGTCAAATTTGGGTGGTTGTGAATTAGGGTCTGTGGAGAGTTTAGGCTACTATTATACGAACGTCGAATTGATTTCGTGGAATTCAAACTGCTTTGCATGGAAAAGTATAGCAAGCTTAGGTTAATGATATTACTGTTATATTAGTATGATATACTAATATTGGAACATCCAACTGATCTTATTAAATGTGGGTGGTTGTGAATTAGGGTCTGTGGAGAGTTTAGGGTACTGTTGTCTGAACACTCGACTGATTTTGTGCAATTCAAACTGCTTTGCATGGAAAACTATAGCGAGCTTAGGTTAATGACATTGGAACATCCGACTGATCTCGTCGAATCTGGGTGGTTGTGAATTAGGGTCCGTGGAGAGTTTAGGGTACTATTATTCGAAGGTCGAACTGATTTTAAGGAATTTAAACTTCTTTGCATGGAAAACTATAGCGAGTTTAGGTTAATGATATCGTGAATTAGGGTTTGTGGAGAATTTAGGGTACTGTCATTCGAATGTCGAACTGTATTTAAGGAATGTAAACTACTCCAAATGAATAATTACCGGGAGATTAGGTTACCGATATTCGAACATCCAACTAATCTCGTCGAATTTGGGTGGTTAAGAATTAGGGTCTCTGGAGAGTTTAGGGTACTGTTATTCGAATGTCAAATTGATTTTCAAAAATTTAAACTGCTCTAAATAAAATATTACAGGAGATTAGGTTACAAATAATTGGAACATCCAACAGATCTCATCGAATTTGGATGGTTGAGAATGAGGACCTGTGGAGAGTTTAGGCTCCTAAATCCTGTTACTGAATCATGCAGATGGTTAAGGATGAGGATCTGTAGTGAGATTAGGGTACTGTTATTTAGACATTAAATTGATTTTTCATTGGACTAATTAATGAAGTTAATTTAAATGATTAAAAACACGGGACTATAATGAAGTTAGGCTATGAATGGGATGATCATTTAGAAATTTGAGAATAGGAGTACTGTAATTGAAAATTATGCTTTGCTTAGCAGCTTGAGGTTCTCTGAATAGTGTATAGGTAAAAGCTATAGTCTGTTTACTATCTTTGGGTTTTTCATAACATATACTGTAACATAGTAGTAGGATAAACTATGTCATTATGGTCTTCATTTTCTGTTAGGGTAGAATTCCCTTGTGACTATCTTATCTTCAATGTACTATATACAGTATGTTGTTGAACATGTAATTGAATAAAATGTTGTCTTAAATATCGTGAAAACAATAGTATATACCGAGTGTTTAATTGAACATAGCAAGAAATACGAGGTATATGAATATTTTATTATATTATTATTAAGATACAATAATTTAATTTTTCTAGAGTCCAATATTCGTAAAATATTTCTCAGTTATATACGAATTATAAATTTCAAGTTATAAATTTCAGTTATATATTAATTAGAAATTTCAAATTATAAATTTCAGTTATATATTAATTAGAAATTTCAAATTATAAATTTCAGTTATATATTAATTAGAAATTTCAAGTTATAAATTTCAGGTATATATTAATTATAAATTTCAAGTTATAAATTTCAGTTATATATTAATTAGAAATTGCAAGTTATATATTAATTAAAAATTTCAAGTTATAAATTTCCATTATATATTAATTATAAATTTCAATTATATATTAATTATAAATTTCAAGTTACAAATCTCAGTTATATATTAACTATAAATTTCAATTTATATAATAATAACAAATAAATTTGAAGGTAAGTATACCTGAAATGCTTCAAAAAATATGTATAGAAGAGAGAACCAATTAGAAAAACATTGAATTTTCCACCCTCGAACTTTCACGAATTTTCTCTCGCTTTCTGCGAAATTTTTTGCACCAATTTCAACGATTTTCTTTCCCTTCCCATGAAAAGAACTTTTCTGAAAGCTAGAGAATTTATTTTCGTCTTCAAAAAATGTTTTCGAATCGAAGAATATTTTAAGTTTCTCAAAAGTTTAGATTTTCTTTTTAAAATCTCTTTCGTTCCATTCAAACACATTTATATGAAAAAATTAATCATTTTTATCTGCTACACAATCACGAATTATATAGGAAATAAATTGTTTACAGATAATTGTTTAGGGATAATGACAAAACATTTTCTAATAATAACAAAATCGAAATGTGAATTATTATACAAAGATAAAATAATTCTTTTAGACAATTTATATATTATTTATGATTTATGCTAAATTATTTACGATTTTAGAAGAATATTAATTCGATATTTTGTTGTATTTTTATAATAAATTTAGAAAATGGAAATAAGAGTCTAAATGTGATCATTGTTCCTGATTCTTGTTACCGTAGGTTCTTTCGAGCAGGAATTAACAAGAAATATATTTAGTTCATTTGTTTCGAGTTTACTTAATCCTAATATACTTATGAGCACAATTACCGAAGTAGAACAAGAACTGCAGGTAAGGCATTTCCAGTAAGCGAAACTGTTTCTAATTACCGTAGAGAATTCGTTAAAAGCTATTAGAATGATTCGAAACTTCATTGAAAACAGATTTATGCACGAATTATTTATAAGATTAATATTCTAAATGAATCTCTATTATTAAACGATACTTCCCAGCATTATTTATTAATATTTCTTTCAGCCAAACATGAAAAACTAATTGGTTAAAAAATTTGCAATTATAAATTATTAAATACAACGAATATAATTAATAATAAAAAGCATTTGGAGAAGAGAATAATAATTATTCCATATTTTTTCAGTTTAGAAGAAAAATTCTGATAAACTTTCATGAGTGAAGATCATTGTATAAAAATTATTAGAATGATTCGAAGCTGCATTGAAAACAGATTTTTGAACAAATTATTTATAAGATTAATATTCTAAATGAATCACTATTTATTAATATTTCTTTCAGGCAAAACTGAAAATTTAATTGGTCAAAAAATTCGCAGATTATAAATTATTATTAGTTATAATACGAGCAATTAATAATAATAATAAAAATTTGGAGAAGCGAATAATAATTATTCCACATTTTCTCAATTTATTAGAAAAATTCTGATAAACTTTCATGAGAGAAGATCATTCCAAAATTCTGCACTTGTATCATTCTGTCAAATTATATTATACTCATTCTATAAAAATTATTAGAATGATTCGAAGCTTCATTGAAAACAGATTTTTGAACAAATTATTTATAAGATTAATATTCTAAATGAATCACTATTTATTAATATTTCTTTCAGGCAAAACTGAAAAATTAATTGGTCAAAAAATTCGCGGATTATAAATTATTAAATATAATGAGAGCAATTAATAATAATAATAAAAATTTGGAGAAGCGAATAATAATTATTCCACATTTTTTCAATTTATTAGAAAAATTCTGATAAACTTTCATGAGTGAAGATCATCCCGAAGTTCTGCATTTGCATCATTCCGTCAGATTACATTATTCTCAGACGCCATCTTTCATAATTACACGAAAGACTTTCGAATTACTTCAGCTCATTTTTTATAATTTCGTCTTTCGGATCATTATTCTTACTCGCGTGAGACAGCATTAAAATGAATGAAAAACGAACAAATGTGAGATCGATTTGAAACATTCGCGTGGTTTATTGATCAATTACTATGAAACCTACATGACCTTCACGATATCTACTATGCGTCGTATTTCCAATAGTAAATTAGATAACACACATATCCAATTATACCACGTATTAACTCGAATAATTATTTAACGCGTGCATATACAGGGTGGGTCGGTAAAAACAGCTTTTCAGGTTTACGTGTTTATTATTACGAGTTAAAATTAAAATAACTCCAAACTAATGACATTTTAATATAAGCAGGTTAATACTTTCCTGTAAAAGAATATCAAGATGCATCGATTGGTGTAATAAAAATATACGATTCCACTTAAAAAAGCACCACTGACCTTCAGATGCCCTCCACACGTACACATACAAGAAAACTAGTACCGTAAAAATATATGATTCCATTTAAGAAAAAAAACACACACCAATGATCTTCAGATGTCCTCTATACGTACACATACAAGAAAACTAGTATTAGAAAAATATATGATTCCATTTATAAAAAACACCAATGACCTTCAGATGTCCTCTATACGTACACATACAAGAAAACTAGTATTAGAAAAATATATGATTCCATTCAAAAAAAAAATCAATGACCTTCAGATGTCCTCTACATGTACACATGCATAAAAACTAGTACCATAAAAATACAAGATTCCACTTAAAAAATCATTAATGACCTTCAGAAGTCCCCTGCACGTACACATACAAGAAAACTAGTATCATAAAAATATATGATTCAATTTAAAAAAACACCAATGACCTTCAGATGTCCTCTACACGTACACATACAAGAAAACTAATATCATTAAAATGTATTCCCTTCGAAACCATTCAAATCAATATTAAACATTTCTCGTTATGCGTAATAATAAAGACTTCAATCCAAAATGCAGTTTTTACTGACCCACCCTATATACATAAAATTCAATTTTATAACACGTTATAAAATTCTACACACCCGTTATATTTATAAATTACCGTAATTACAATATTTGCATTTCATATTTAATTTCAAGTTGACCAACATAAACACACAGCAAATCTTTGTCATAGAAAAACACATAAAAATCATGTTAACGTTAAGTAAAAAACACGCACCATAAACGTTTGCACTATCTTCCCAAAGCACCTAACCTCTTATTTCCATAACCTCATCGACGATGTACAGGAAAACTCACTTGTCCGAACAGGTGAAAGTACGCTGGGAAATCGGAGTAGCTTGAAAATCAGCTTCCAGGTGCAATTTTCCGCGGCGCTGTCGACTCGAAATCAAATGACCGCCGCGGCGACGCTCTCGCAGGGCACGAAAGGCAAACACGGGCAAATGACCGAGGAAAAAGCATACGGAAATTGGCGGAGCAGACACGCGGCGTTTTCGTCTGCTTTCCGGCGTTGACTCTCGACTCCACGCGCGGTTAACCACGCGTCGAACTTTACAGTGCTTTTACATCCAGCTGAATAATAGAACGGGCCATTTGCTGCGTCGTCGAACAAGCGCGCATGCGCGTACCACCACCTGCGCGCGCACCGTACTTTCACCTCGCGCCGCGCCATCTACGCGAGCCACGAGGCGACTCCATGAATTTCGCAGTTGCACCTCGTGCAATATTTCTAAGATCCCTTGTCTCCCTTCCCTCTTTATGTTTCTATACCGTTTTGGCGTGAAATAGTTTTATGGCAGCTGTTAATATGTAACTCACAAAGGAGACTGCGAGGCCTTCGAGTCACCGAATTAATTCAAATTTTGCAGGATGGTAGATTTGGTTCCCCTGATGATGATGATATAAGATTATAGGTGCCACTACTCGATAATTTTTAAGATATTTGTAATTGAAAATTTATCGTTTAATTCAACGTTTAATTCAGTTCTCTTCGAAATCATTACAATAATGTAGTTTTCATACGTGTTAGGATCAGAGTTCTTATATAAGTAATATAAGTTCTTAAATAAATAATCATTTTCCTTCTTTTTTCAATTCTTTTTCATTTTGTATGAAATTTTATGTATAAAGATATATAATGGAATTTAAATATATTGGAAACAAAATATCTTAATTTACTAGATATCTTATAAAAATTTCGTTTGAATTAAACCAATTAAACCAATTAAACCAATCTTCAATTGCAAATATCTTAAAAATTATCGAGTAGAGGCACCTATAATCGTATACCTTCATCATTAGAGGAACTAAATCTACCATCCTACAAAATTTGAAATCTGAACCAAATTGGAAGGCCTTGCAGTTTTCATGTCAGACAGGTTAGGTGTTTACGTCGACTTCGCAGTGGCCAGAAGGGAATATTTGTGAGGTTAGGAAAAAATATAATATATGTATAATCAATTTTACAATATCTCTTCTTATTCCAGATCTTTTAAGATTCTTCTTAAGAGACATGCTAAGTGTACTGTGAAGTTTAGCTTATAGTGCTATTGCAAAAATTAGAAACAAGTTGATATATACAAAAATAACTATAATAATAAATATATAAAAAATATATATTAATTTCTACGTGTAAGATATTACAAAATTTCGAAGGATAATGAATTATTATTAATTATTATAGCCCTCTGTTAATTAAAAAAATTGAAATAATAATGGAACACAGTATATTACACATTAATTCAGAAATTAATTCAGAAATACTATGAAAAATCTGTGATTGCTATGCGTAATAATTCTGTACTGAGTGAAAGTACATGTAATTTTCTTAATACACGAGAATTCACGGCCTGGCTATAAAATTAAAATTTCACGTTATTAATTATTTAATGGTCACTGATAAGTTGTCACCGTATTCGTTACCTTGACCTTGCATGTCTGCCCGGGGTATATATAATTAGTGTAATTGTTAGGTCAGGCACGAAATACATAAAAGAAGTTAACACCGATTACCATGTTTCCTATTTATTGCAGCGCGTATCAGCCGCGATGATCACCACGCATTAAATGAGATATGCAGAAAAGTTAGAACAACTCCTAAAACTCAAGTTTCTGATCGGTTGCGACAGATTAGATCGTCTGAATATGGAATAGCTCGGACAAGTATGAATTAATATAATACAATCCACGTTTCACCTGAAAATACAGCTTCGAGATTATTCAGCTTTTTTTATTAGGCGAATTCTATAAATAGACGTATTCGTAAATGACCACCGTACAAACACGCACACATATACCGAGTGAGTAACGATTTTAAATAATTTTGAAAATAATTTCACCGTTGAAGATGTTACAGTTAAATTATATCACAGATAAGGTGTTATAATTAACTATATGATACAACTATAATATAGTACTTTGCGATACAACTGTATAGCAATATAGAATAATTATGTACAATTACATACAAAATAATAATACATAGTTGTTCTATACTTTGCTCTCAATTTTTTTCTCTTTTTTTCAAAGTGAACATAAAACAACAGTTTAATTAATTGCTGTATAATAATAATAATATTGATATATAGTTATACTATACTGTATAGTAATATACGACTAAACTTAGTATTATAGTTAAAATTGCTTCCAATTTTTTCTCTTTTTCCAAAGTGAACAAAAAACAACAGTTTAATTAATTACTGTATAATAATAATAATATATAGTTACACTATACTGTATAGTAATATATGACTAAACTTAATATTACAGTTAGAATTACTCTCATTTTTTTCTGTTTTTCAAAAGTGAACACAAAACAACAGTTTAATTAATTACTGTATAGTAATAGTAATAAAAATATATAGTTATACTATACTGTATAGTAATATACGACTAAACTTAATATTACAGTTAGAATTACTCTCATTTTTTTCTGTTTTTCAAAAGTGAACACAAAACAACAGTTTAATTAATTACTGTATAGTAATATATGACTATACTTAGTATTACAGTTAGAATTGCTCTCAACTTTTTCTTTTTTTCCAAAGTGAACACAAAACAATAGTTTAATTAATTATTCTATAATAATAATATACAGTTACACTATACTGTATAGTAATATATGACTAAAGTTAGTATTACAATTAAAATTGCCCCCAACTTTTTTTTTCCAAAATGAACATAAAACAACACTTCTAATTAATTACTGTATAATAATAATAACATATTTTACTTAACAGGCAGATAGCGGCTAAAATATTCATTTAGGTTCATTATTAATATTTTCACTTTCATTTTAATATTCTGTTCATACTCTTAAAAAAATATTTTTAAAATTTGCTGCAACGATTTTATTAAAATTATCAATGAGATACGTTAAATATGAAAATATCAATTAATCCCCCTATCCAAATACATATGTACGTATGTATTTATTCATAAATGGCACGAGACTATACGTATGTATATATATATAGGGGTGGAAATATTAATAATCCTAATTTATCCTGCAATTTGACTAAAAAGCCTGGTATAATAATTTCGAACAGAGTTCTAAACGAATCAAATCAGGGTCTTGAATAACACCGTCAGGATATTCCGGTAGACCCAATATTCCCGCCTCTGTAGTCAAAAAGACGAAATCCTTTTAATGAAGAGCTCGACAAATTATGCTCCGGCGCGCGGCTTACATAGAATGTAACGAAAGGAACATTTTCATTTAAATAATGAAACGGGTCATTTACAGGGGCTACATCGCCGCAGCCTATCTGCAGAATCCACAAGCACCCCTCACAGTATTCCATCGTGCCGTCTGCGAAGCTGGACAGGCTCTATACATCGGTGCAGTCATGGTCTAGTGGTAGTCCAACGACAGACTGGGTTAAATGCGGCTGAAGGGCTTGGCTTGTTTAGAAGTTTATATTCGTTATGTGTATGCATACTCTAGGAATGGAAATTGGACCAGAAACAAGTTTCCTGTCTATTTTAATCCTCAATAATTGGGAATGAGAACTGTGATTCATTAGGGTTTTCTGCTTTAAGCTGAGATAGCTATAATTGCAACAGGTAGAGTAGATGGATGAAAAGATAGGCAAGACACGGTATGGCAGAACACTGTGTGACAGAACATGGTGTGACAGGATACAGTGTGGCAGAGCACAATGTGACAGAGCATAGTGTGACAGGATACAGTGTGATAAAGCACAGTGTGACAGGATACAATGTGACAGAGCACAGTGTGACAGGATACAGTGTGACAAAGCACAGTGTGGCAGAGCACAGTGTGACAGGATATAGTGTGATAAAGCACAGTGTGACGGGATACAATGTGACAGAGCACAGTGTGACAGGATACAGTGTGACAGAGCACAGTGTGGCAGAGCACAATATGACAGAACACAGTGTGATAGGATACAGTGTGAGAGAGCACAGTGTGGCAGAGCACAATATGACAGAGCACAGTGTGATAGGATACAGTGTGATAAAGCACAGTGTAACAGGATACAGTGTGACAGAGCATAATGTGACAGAGCACAGTGTGACAAAGCACAGTGTGACAGAGCACAGTGTGATAGGATACAGTGTGACAGACACAGTGTGACAGGACAAGGTGTCTTGACACTGGTATGAAGACAGGATACAGAAATATTCTTTATCGGTTTTGAATTTACATGCTGAAAATTCATTGCGACTGACAAAATATAGGAATGTAGGGTACAGAACTAATGCAGATAAGGAACTGGAGTGCTAATAATTCACAAATTCTGTAAGTATGTATTGGCTAACCTAAGGAATATAGGTCTGGTTAGTTACACTGTAATGGATTCACTTGCTATGACACAATAATAAAGATTGTCTGAAAGTGTCATATTACTATTTAGAGCTTGAAAGGAGATTCACTGTTGGTTATAGTACATATGGTATAATAGACTATGTGACAACTCATAATAAAGATCAATATAAGGCACTGACGTAGACATAGAATTAGAATGTTGGTCACCAATATATTCTGTATAGATGAGTAGTCTATGGAATGTTGACCTGAGTGGTTATTGTGTCATAGAGTCATCTAGCATGTTCTTTGACATAATCAAGATTGGAGTACTTGAATTTGTATTTATTGAAAGTTTCACACTGAAAAATTATATCATATAGTATAATCAAATGATATGTACATTTTCTCACATGTTTGAAATTTTGGTTTACTTATCATTGTAATGCCACATTTTATTATTATATTATTACATTGGTAAGATATTAATGTATTCACCAAATATTATAGGCCTATGTTGTGAAGATAAAAAGATGGATTCTAAGATGGTATAAAGGCAAGAGTTCTTTGATACTTCTGAAATTTCCACTTATAAATTCTTGGCGTAGTATGCTAATATAGTAACAGCATAAGCTGTCATCATTTTTATTCTGATTCTATGTTTCACTTAGCTTTAATGTGTCTAGATTCACACATGAGAATCTCTTTGTCAGTAACAATACTTTGTATATTCTATCCTTATAATAATCTTCCATTATAGATACTATGATTTATAGATTTAGCTATCTTTTGTCTTCTTTGCAGTAAATTATTTGGTACCAATATAATAATATAATAAAATATGATATTACTGAGATGAAAAGTAAATAAAATAAAATTGAAGAAATACAGATACAACTAAATCTCACTTTGTTCTGCTATAAAAATTCGTGTACTCTAAAGTATATGCTACTACACCATGACCAATCAGACTCACATTTCTTCTGCTAGCCACCTTCTGATTTTTGCACAATAGATACAGCGATAACTAGAGAAAATAAAATTGAAAAATTATAGACATATCTGTGTGTCACTTCCAAGTCACATGAGGTTACATAAGGTCAATGTAGTATGTCATATTTTGAGCCTGGAAAAGTGTTGCATCTAGGGATTCAAGAATTTCAAAGGTCTCAAGAGCAGACCTTCACAGAGTTGCTATGGCCTTCAGGCGTCGATCGACTCTTGTCAAGGCCATGGATTTGCTCGAAAAATAAACTCTCAAAGGATTCCAGAACGTCAAATGCATCTAGCATGACAAGGATAAGAACTTCGTTCTCCATAGAAGCGAGCTGAGGACGTAAAAGCGAGGAAGATAGAATTCTCTGAGGAGCACTGCATTACTTTTCGAATTTTCCAATCAGAACAGGAAGAAACTTGGAGCAATCGGGATCACTGAGGCAATTAGACTTCAGAAAAATCAGATCAGAAAAGTCACTCAAGCAATTACACTTCAGATCCAAAGTTACACTCTGTTCTCAAAAATTGGTTCGCTACTTCCACGAGTTACTAGACCTGAGAAGCAGTGTATGTCAGGAATAAATATCAGGTCAGGTTCCTTATACTTGATGAAGTTACATACACATACACATTGTGATAGTTATTTCGTTTATTCCCTGTTACTGTTATAGGTATTCTACATTTTTTTAAATCAGTAGAAAGTGTAATAATTATTAATACTAATTATAAATATATTGCAAATACATTGTGGTTCTATGTTGAGTTGGCCTTGACATTCTGTTTCATCTGATTCCCCCTAATTTTTGTATTATACATAAAATATAGGCCTGTATTTTTTAATTTAATTTAACAAAAATAGAATTAAACTTTGTATAACATTTCAATGTATATTATATTTGTATATATATGTATGAACTAATTGGAATAAAATGTTAATTATTATTTTCAATAGTAAAATAATTTTCTGATGTAGAAAATTTTATAAATTATGTATAATTTATTTTACTCTGAGGTATATTAATAATTTACATTTTATATTATCATATTATGATATTCTAAACATTATTATGATAAATTTTATAACCATAACTACCTGTTATTTTGGATTCTCTGGGATTGAAACTTTATTTAGGCATCTTGAAAACACTCAATAATGGATGAACATTGCCAATGTTCATGGAGTTCACTAATCCCTAATTAATTAGTGTTCAGCCACCTATCAGGGATAAGGAACTACGTGTATACTTCCAATTTTAAAACTCAAAGAAGATGAGTTCCAAACCCCTGAAATTTAGAATCTAACCAAGATGAGTTCCAAACTCCTCAAATTTAGTACTCAAGTCAAGCATTCAAGTGAACCTTCAGCATTTTGCAAAAGCAAGTGAGGCAACTTCAAAAAATGACAAAATAATTTAAAATTCCACGTGGAATGAGTTCAACAGTGAATGCAGAGTAGTATAATATATACCCTGAGTCTTAGAACTCAATGAGGATGAGTTCCAAACTCCCTAAATTTAAAGTCCAGTGATGACGAATTTCAAACTCCCCAAATTTAGAATCCAATGATAACGAGTACCAAACTCCCCAAATTCAGAATCCAATGATAACGAGTTCCAAACTCCCCAAATTCAGCACTCAAGTCAAGCATTCAAGTGAACCTTCAGCATTTCGCAAAAGCAAATGAGGCAATATCAAAAAATGACAAAATAATTCAAAATTCAACGTGGAACAAGTTCAACAGCGAATGCCGA
>NW_016907894.1:4399-9778 GCF_001483705.2 Eufriesea mexicana | reverse complement strand
TATAAAGTAGCTGAGTATACAGCAGAATCAGGACTATCATGGCTGACGGACACTTCTACTTTTGGAGACATAAAAGCACTTTATTCGTGAAACTTACGCAGCCTTAAGAGGTGTCATAACTAACCAGTAATAATTTCTTTGTGGGAGCAGGTACTTCACAAAAGACGTTCAAACTGGCGTCCACTTCTTCAGTACAAACTTCTTACAATTCTTGTCTTTTCCTTACATTATGCACATACAATAGCAGGTGCTATGTACACTAAGTTAGTTTGCTCTTTATCTTCTCAAAGCAGTGGACAAACCTCGACAGATTTATTTTGTAATTTATTTATTTTTGATTTATTTTGCAAAAGCCAAGAAGACAAGACAAGCATAACAACCAGACTATCAGTCAAGACCCACGACAATAAACTCAGTACGAGAGACTCATCAGAACTCTTTAGTGCAACCCTAACCAGGTCTAGTGTAGCGTCCTATGCATCGAATCTCTTCGATTTCCAAGAACGCTTATCACGTGCCAAATTAATATTGCGCGATTGGTTTTGTAATATTAAGGATCCCGAGTGTGATGTTAAAATAGAGTGTTTATTTACAGTAAAAGTATACGATAGTTATAGTAGAGACGTTTATCGGAGTACCGTTTCGAACAAGCGTTTATAAGTATATGTACGATGTTTCAGTGATCGGTGTCGAAGACGAACCGACTTCTCAATTTTGGTCTGTCCTGTGTCTCGTCGTGTCCTGCCCGATGTTTTCTCCAGTTTAGTTCTGACTGGTTAGGATAAATATTAGCGGAGGAAAAGTAAAGATTTTTGATTGGACAGAGAGTGTGACGGAAGGATCTTCGGCTGAGGAGTGGGGAACTGTCAAGGAGCCGATTTTCGATGGTCAATGACGTGATTTACAAGTGGTGTCCGTCCGTCGCCTTGGTGGGCCAGTCGCACGTGGGTCCAATCTGTCGGGTCTGGTACTTGTAAATTTTCTGAACTTTCGCATTTAGATATATGACTTGATCCGCTGAGAGGGCGGCAAGGCACGTCTAACCCTCGGCGTAACAGTCGTAATACAAAATAATAAAGTCTTTAGAATTATCGAAAATTAAAGTAAGAGTTATGCTATGAACACGCTCTCGGAACGGAACATCTAGCTCTATTAATTTAGTCTAGGCCGCATCTCAGCAACATTGTCGCATAACGTAAACGGGCCTTACAGGACGCAACAGAGTCATATGTAGGAAACTCAATCGTCCCAGAATCCCTCTGGCGGACAGTGCGCGAACTATGTGGTCCTCGCATTGCTCACGTTAAGATCTAGACTTATGGTAGCACCTAGTAGTGAAAGTTTGGAAAAGCCTGAGAGGGTGTACAATTAAGCAGAAAGCTAGTTATTTTTCTCATAACTCCTGATAGTTGCTAGTTAGGAGTCACATATGCAATTTTTATGATACAGGCTGATGCTATGGAACCCATGGGAACGTTGAGCAGAAGGGATACCAGCACTAGAACTACCATGGGGGTCAAGATAACTGGTCCTGGAATTTTTGTCTTCTGATTATTAACAAAAATATTATTTTTATTTCTAATAAATTATTGTTAATAAAAATGGTACTCTATTTTTAACATACGTAATAAACGTCGTTTATTTATCTTCATTGTATCATTAAAATTATTGTTATCGTGCATACTATGTTTAAGTATAATATTATGTGCATTGCTATTTTGGATATTTTATTTTCAAAATTGCTGAGAATATACAGCTCCTTCTGGAAAAATTATATTGATTTTTAGAGTCACAATTGGAGTCACAAATAAAATCACAATTATCTGTGTTCTTTTAATTCATTATACTATATTAATTGACATCAATTGCACTATGTTTAGGTATACATTACAGATTGGTAATTCTAGTTACCAATTAATTTTATTATTAAGAATTTAAATTTAAGAATTTAAGGATTAGGAATTTAAGGATTAGGAATTTAAGATAATTTAGGAATTTAGGCTATTTGAAAATCTTTCTACCTTGTGTACATGCACATGTAAATATTGTTACAGTAATAATTCAATGATTGTATAATATTGTACAATTTTGTATGTACCTTATGAACATATCCTATGACAGAAGAGCTATGATGTTTTATTTCATGTCAAATGGTCGTGAATTATAGGTGGTTGAAGTGGTCTAAACATCGGCTATTGTAGCAAGGATAAAAGAGGATAGGTTGGCGTTTAAAAAAATAGGGGGACCTTGAGATCCCAGAAGCACCTTCAACCACAAAGAAATTATTACCGGTACGTTATGGCTCTCTTGATGCTGTAACTTTCGCGAATAAAATCTTTTTATGCCCCTGAAAGTAGCGAAGATATTCCAGGTGGACACAGTTATCGCTCCATTCTGCAGATATCGTGAACTTTTGTTTTGAATTTCATACTGTATTTTGATAATACACAATTCCCTCTATTGTTTCAGAAACTTGAATACGGATGTGAGTGACTATCTGTAAATAAATATTTTATTAATATTTTATTAATATTTTATTTTTTTCTGAAATTATATTATATCAACGTGGTATAAAAATTTGTGATTGTTAATTTGGAGTAGTTTAATATCTTAGATATTAAATTTTTATAGCTCCAATATAATAAAGAAATTAATAATATATAATAATATTATTGTATGCATACTGTGAAAATTATTACACATAATTTTTGGAGTCTACTGTAAAGACATATGTACTTATATAATAATGATGTCATAATAAATAAATATTCTCAAAAATAGACTTGGAAAATTGAAATTTGTCAAAATATACGAAATCTGAAATTTGTTTAGAATTTCATATTCTATTTTCATAATATAGAATTCTCTCTGTTGATTTAGGAATTTTAACAAGGATGAAAGTAACTACCCATAAATAAATATTCTTTATTTTTTTTTTTGAATCATGTTATTTAAACGTTTCATCAAAATTGATGATGGTCAATTTGGGGTAGTTTAATACCTTAGACAACTTTTTTGCAGCTCCAATACAATAAAAAAATTAATAATATGTAATAATATTAGTGTATGTATACTATAAAAATTGTATATTATTACATTGTTACGTAAATTATAAATAACCCACAAAATAACTACATATAATTTTTAAAGATATTTATATTCATATAACAATGAATAAATATTCTCAAAAATAGACTTAAGTAATTAAAATTTTTCAAAATATAAAAATCTAAATTTCTCATTCTCTTACTATTATTTACTACTATCTTTTACTACTATACAGTACATTTTTATACTGTAACATATTTTCTACTATAATATATACATTTTCCTACTGTAATATAGTACATTATACTATATTATTATTCATTTAATTAGCCTAAATAATTTAGTCTATATAGTACATTTTTCTACAATAATATTATACTATATTATTATACATTTAATTTGGATATTTTATTAAACTTAAATTAATAAGTAAGATAATAAATAAGCTCTTTTCATTACACACTTATTATCAAGCTGCAATGTTTTCATGACAATTATTTATATATTTAATTTAGACCATTAGACTAGATAATTAGATAGATTAATTTAAACTAGATGATTTAGACTATATGCTGAATTTCTCTACTATTATACTATATTATTATACATTTAATTTGGATATTTTATTAAACTTAAATTAATAAGTAAGATAATAAATAAGCTCTTTTCATGACACACTTATTATCAAGCAGCAATGTTTTCACAACAATTATTTACACATTTAATTTAGACCATTAGACTAGATAATTAGATAAATTAATTTAAACTAGATGATTTAGACTATATGCTAAATTTTTCTACCATTATACTATATTATTATACATTTAATTTGCATATTTTATTTAAGATAAGAAACAAATTTTTCTTATTACACACTTATCATTAAGCTACAACGTTCTTCTGCCAATTACTATTTATGAAAAATCCGGATGATGATGTCAGTTACATAGACGCGCGATTTTGAAGAAAAGCCAGGAACTCACCAGAAACACAACGAACAAGCAATTGTCATGGTGTTAGGAATCCGAAACGTTATTTCTCGTAATTATGCTCGTAATTAGGCTGCCGAGATTGGTCGTTGTTGTTTAATTATGCGTGCACGCGAGTACGTGAGACGAGATATGCTGTCGTCATGTGCAGCGATAATTGAACGAAAATACGATAAAGGGTTAGTGTTGCATCGATCGAATAATTAAAAAATATTTCCTCTCTCTTTAACGAACAATTAGAACCTGGCTCGAGCTTCGTCTCAGCTTATGACTGCAAAGTGTACATACATAAGGTATTGTACACTTACACTTATGCTGGTCACAATTGATTTCTAAGGACTCTGGTTTGGTTGTCAAGGACCACGCTTTTATGCTTTCTTTAACCCATTTGCATCCAAGCGCGGAATATTCCGCGATCCACGACTAGGGACTATCACCGAGCGCGGAATAATCCGCGAGCTACGACTGTCGTCTATCGCCGAGCGCGGAATATTCCGCGAAATACGACTCTCGTCTATCACCGAGCGCGGAATATTCCGCGAGCTGACTTTTTCCATTACCAGTTGCTGAATATTCTTCATATGCCACAGATCACGTTTGATCCCTTTTGCGAGCATCTCATCTACATCGGTTCATTATATTCTTAACAAGTTTTACTTTTGTCGTGAAAATCCTTTTAACTGCCATTATGAGCAGGTGCTGATTCGACTCGGCTGTAGTCCATCGTCCGACAGTACCTCAACCCTTCTTCTTATTCGGAAATATCGAAATGGTTGCTCAAAATTAATTTGGCGAGCAACGTTGGCAAAACGCAGCGTGCAGGATTTACGACCCGCCAGAATTCATCGAAGAATCCAAACGCGACGCGACGGAGTCTATAAATCAGCAGTAGACGGAGGGCATACAGGCCCGAAATGGGCCAACAATGTTTGTATATCGTCAACAGGTCGTCCTCAATTGGCGACGGTTAATGACGAACCAAATTTCTTGAGGAACGTTGTGGTTATAGTGGACTGTATTTTACGTAGTAGTTTCGGATAATTCTTCTGAACTTTTCGAATGTTATTGACTGACTGCTGGATGCTTTCGAACTGATCTAACTGATCGATGCTTTTTACTGACTGTTGCTGACCTAACTGATCGATGCTTTCTTACTGACTGTTGCTGACCTAACTGAGTTTATGAGAATATTTATGAGAATATTAATAGAAGCAGAGCGAAGAAGGAGCAGAGAAAAGCAGAAGCATAGAAAAGCAGAAGCATAGAAAAGCAGAAGCATAGAAAAGCAGAAGCATAGAAAAGCAGAAGCATAGAAAAGCAGAAGCAGAGAGAAGCAGAAGCA
>NW_016907894.1:0-1212 GCF_001483705.2 Eufriesea mexicana | reverse complement strand
TCGAATTTCTAATATTTTAAATTAATAATTAATTAATATCTTAAATTAAAGAGTAAAAATTAAAAAGTTCTAATATTTCAAATTACTAATTAATTGTATCAATTAGGGTTTCGAATGTCTAATATCTTAAATTAATAATTAATTGTATAAATTAATGTTTCGAATTTTTAATATTTTCAATTAATAATTAATTAATATCTTAAATCGAAAAAATAAAAATTTAAAAATTCTAATATCTCAAATTACTAATTAATTAATATTTTAAATAAATATCTTTCAATATCTTAAATCCATATTTTAAATGGCCAATCATATGACAGTCTTTCATTCATTTTGGCTTGGCTTTGAGTCATTTCTAGGTACTTGGACTTCTCAAAAGTTCCTAGGGTTAGTTACTTATGTGTACTTCAGATTTAAAAAGTAGTAGATCCTAAATAGTTTGCTGTTTCAGTGTTAACGTAGTATAGATTGAATTTTGTTCTTCAATGTGTACTAAGGGTCTGACTAAAGGCAGGTTTTGTCGTCATGAATGAACCAGTCTACAGCTATATAAAAGGACACATGGATGAGCCAGTGCCACCCTTAGTAGAGTGCCATAGGATTGTTAGTAGGGTCTCGTAAATCTTTATTCCGAGTAGCTGGAGCAGTAAAGAGATACTGCTGTGGGTTCCTTAACTTGTAGCTATTACAAGTGTGAAAAAGGAAATGGTCTTGGAAGGAGTTTAACCTGTAATCAATACTAACCACGATATTCCACGACTACCTATGATTTTCATCCGTAAATGTTAAATGGGGAAAAAAAAATGAGTTCTTCATTTATGTAAGAAGTCTCTATCAACTTCTATATAGGTAAAGAAATTTGATATTTCATTATAATTATTATGTCATTTATTATGGTGACATGTACATCATTATTTCTTACAATACTTTCATATTTTTAATTAATTTAGGGATTATATTAAGAAAAAAATATAAAGTTTCTATCGACTTTTACATAAATAAAGAAATTTGATATTTTACTATAATCATTCTGTTATTTATTATGATGACATGTGCATTATTATTTTTTATAATATTTCCTTATTTCTTTAATAATTTAGGGAATATGTTAAAATAAGAATATAAAGCTTCTAACAACTTTTGCATAAATAAAGAAATTTGATATTTTACTACAATTATTCTGTCATTTATTATAATGACATGTGCATCATT
>NW_016907893.1:0-1286 GCF_001483705.2 Eufriesea mexicana | reverse complement strand
GAATTATGCAATGTTCGGTTAGGTACTATTTGTTTGGGTTAGGCACGGGTAGCTTAGTCATTTCTGATATGCACTGCGTTTCTACGAACTTCTGTGTTCTACTACCCACTAGCATGTTTTTCTCGGCCCTGGGGATCCCAGCAACCGCGGTCGCGGCGCATTAGGTTGTCTTAGGTAACCTTTGGTTATGTAATGTTAGGATATGTTTGCTCAGGGTAGATTTTCTTTTGTGATATGCACTGCATTTCGTTGGAATTCTGCGGTATACTGTGCTGTAGCATGTTCTGCTCGTTTCTGGGGAGGGCCGCGATAGCGGTATCGGCACGTTATTTTGTGTCAGGCCAGGATTGATTATGTTACGTTTGGTTTGGTTTGATTTGGATTGATTTGACTATCGCAGTATACACTGATATTCTGTCGATTTCGACGCTGTACTGTGCTCTACTATACTCCGCTTGGCCATGGGGAGCCCAGCAACATTTGTCGCGGCAGCTCATGTTGGGTTAGGCCATATGTGGTTATATTCCCTTGGCTTGGGTTAGGCTCCGGTAGCTCAAATCCTTCTGATATACACTGCAATTCTATGGATTTCTGCGCTTTACTCTCCTCTAACATGTTCTGCATTGCGATGGGCAGGCGAGCAATAGTGGACTCGGCGCGTTGGCTTAAGTTGGGTTACGTTTCTGTGTATTACGTTTGGTCAGGCTGGGACGTTATGGAATTGATTTTTGCGCTGTACACCGCTATTCGATGGATTTCCTCACTCTACATTTCTCTACTATTGCCTTCCCGGCAAGGGGGGGGGGCAGTGATAGTGGTCCCGGCCCGATTGGTTGAGTCAGGCTACCCTTGGTTTGGTTATGTTTGCTAGCCTTATGTTAGCATAGATTTGGTTTCCGTGGTATACACTGTGATTCGGGGGATTTCCGCGCTCTACTGGGCTCAACTATACTCTGCTCGACTACTGGGAGGCCAGCAGTAGTGGTCGCGGCGCGTCAGGTTCAGTTAATTTACGTTCCATTAGGTTGTATTGGGGTAGGCTAGGCTACGATGTTTCCGACTTCTGTGCTATACACTGCAGTTTGGTGGCTTTCTGACCTTTACTGTGCTCAAGTGCGCTCTGCTTGGCTCTGTAGAGGCAAGCAATAGTTGTCCCGGCACGTTACGTTGTGCCAGGCTGCGTTTGGCTACGTTACGTTTGTTGGGGTTAGGTTCGGATAGATTTGACTTTCGTGGTATACACTGCTATACGGTTGATTTCTACGCTCTACTGTGCTCTAATATGT
>NW_016907892.1:0-1427 GCF_001483705.2 Eufriesea mexicana | reverse complement strand
GCCTCCCCAGTATTAGGCGGAGCACACCAATGGAGTGCAAGCCGCAGAAATCCATATAATCCCAGTGTATATCTGAAAAGTAGAAGGTACCCAAGCCTAACCCATACAAGCCGAACATAAACATACAAAGCATAACTCAAACTGTCGTGCCGAGACCGCCGTTGCTGCCCTTCCCAGAGTCAAGCAGGTCATACTAGAACAGAGAAGAGTGCAGAGATGCACCGAATAGCAGTGTAGAGGAAAAAATAAAAGCTATCTTAACCAAACATGGCCTAACCCAACCTAGCCGAACGCTGCCTCACTAAACATAACGTGTCAAGGCCTCTTTTGCTGGCCTCCCAAGAGCCAAGCTGGAAATATTAAAGCACTGTATGGAGCAGAAATTTACCTGACAGCACACTATAGCATTAAAGTAAAGGTCGTCCTCTCCTAACCTAACCAATCGTAACATAACCAAGCACAGCATAACTCTACCTAACGTGCCGCGACCACTATGTCTTCCCACACGGGAGCCAAGGAGTATGCATTAGTGGACACTAGAACGCAGAAATCCATGGAATTGCAATGTATATCAGAAAAGTCGAAGCTACGAATGCCTAACCCAAGCCAACAGACCATAACCAAACATATCCTAACAAAAACTAATGTGCCGAAATCACTATTGCTCCCCCCACCCCCAAATCCAAGCAGACATACTACAGCACAGCAGCGCGCAGACGTCCTGCGAATAGCAGTGCACAGCACAAAAGCTGGGGCTGTCCTAATCAAACTTAGCCTACCGCAACCCAACCGGTCGGAACCTGGCACAAAATAACGTGCAGATACAACTGTTGCTGTCCTTCCCAGAGCCAAGCTGAAAATATTAGAGCAGTGAGCGGCGCAGGAGTCCACCTAATAGCAGACAATGTCACTAAAGTCAAAGCCACCCTGTCCTAACCAAACGAATCATAACGTAACCAAACGTTTCGTAGCAAAACGTAACGTGCCATGGCCACAACTGCTGGTCTCCCCAAGGCCAGGCAGAACACATTAGTCGAGGGTAGAACGCAGAAATCCATAGAAACGCAGCGTATATCAGAAATGTCAAAGCTACCCAGACCCATTGCAGATCAACAGAAGATAGCCAAACATAGCCTAACTCAAGCTTACGTTCTGATACCGATATTGCTACCCATCCCAAAGCCAAGCAGGACATACTAGAGTGCAGTAGACCCCAGGACCCCATCGGATAGCAGTGTACAGCACAAAGGTTAAAGCTATCCTAATCAAACTTAACTTGACACAACCTGACCGTACGTAACCTGCTTCAGCATATCGTGCCGAGGGCAGTATTGCTGGCATTCACAGAGCAAAGCTGGAAACAGTAGAACACTGTAGGGAGCAGACATCCACATAATAGCTGACTATGTCTCTAAAGTAACAGCTAC
>NW_016907891.1:0-1003 GCF_001483705.2 Eufriesea mexicana | reverse complement strand
GATGTATGGATGCATGGATGTACGAATGTATGGATGTGCGTATGCGTGGATGTATGGATGTCTGGGTGGATGAATGGGTGTGTGCATTGAGTGAAGTGTGGATGGAAGGATGGGTGAACGAACGGATGCATGGACGGATAGATGGGTGTATGGATGTATTGATGTATAGATGTATGTATGGGTGTACGGATGTATGGATGTATGGATGTATATATGTATGGATGTATGGATGTATATATGTATGTAGGTATGTATGGATGGATGTATGAGTGGATGGATTTATGGATGTGTGGATGTATGAATGTATGGATGGATGGATGTATGGATGGGTAGATATGTGGCTCGATGTGTCTATGGATGGGTGCTAGTCTGAATGGATCGATTATGGTTCAATGGAAGTATGGATGGGTGGATGTATGAATGGATGGGTGTATGGAGAGCTGGATGTATGTATGGATGAATGGTTGCATGCATGGATGGATGTATGGATGGATTGAGGTATGGATGGACAGATGTACGTATGTATGAATGTATGGATGTATAGATGTATGGATGCATGGATTTATGGATGTATCGGTGTGTGGATAGATGGATGTAAGAATGGATGTTCGTGTGGATGGCAGGATATGCGGATGGGTGGATGTATTGATGTACAGGTGTATGGATGCATGAATGTATGGTTGTATGGATGTATGTACGTATGGATGTATGGATGGATGGATGTATGGAATGATGGACGTTCGAATGGAAGGCTATATGGATGTATGAATGTGTGGGTGTATGGATGTATGGATGGATGGGTGTATGGAATGATGGACGTACGAATGGAAGGATATATGGATGTATGAATGTGTGGGTGTATGGATGTATGGGTGGATATATGTATGGATCTGTGGATGTATGGTTGGGTGGTTGTATGGCTGGATGGATGTATGGATGAATGGATGTATGTATGGATGGATGTATGGATGGATGAATGTATGGTTTGATGGCCGTATGGATG
>NW_016907890.1:0-1357 GCF_001483705.2 Eufriesea mexicana | reverse complement strand
GAATATTTATAACGAGTATTTATTATTTAGTACAATTTTGAAACTACCGGTTTGCAATTTTTATAATGCAAATATATTTTTACCACCTTAATTTGTTACTATTTTATTCGACATTAATCAATTATTATACGTTCATAATACACAGTATGAAATGGATAATAAATAAATATAAAATGAACAGAATATTATATTTCAATAAAGTATAATATTGTTCTTAACACTGAATTTATCACGACAGGTCAAGTGACTAATGGATGACAAAATGAAAGAAACAACCGGAAAAATGGAAATAAATAAATAAAAAGAAATAAAAGAGTAAATTAAAAAATTAATTTTACGTATAATCAATATTACCAGGATTAAAGCAATCACATTAAATGTGTAATTATTAAAAACGTTTATTTAAGTCATGGGTGGTTTACTGGTCAATAAGTACCCATACCAATGAATATTGTACCCAATATTTGTTTCAATTACGTTTGGACACGAAACAGATATCGAATCGCTATAATTAATTTACAAAGCAATCATTTACAAAGTATAAGGTATAATGTATTTACAAATGTACTCACAAATATGTCATTCATTGACATTGTAATTTATGAAATACACATTGCAAAATATACGTTTTGCAAAATATACATTGCAAAACTCCACATCCACATTTATGTATATCAATCGACATATTTTTAAATTTTCAATTCAGTTCTCAAAGAAACACGAATGATCCACAAACAATGTATCATGATACAGATTTTACAATAATAAATAAATAAAATTCTGTATTTTATTATATTTAATAATATATGTAATATTTAATATTTAATAGGAGTTATTATTATTGTGATTAAGAGGAAAAAGGAAAGCATATGCAACTTTGATGCTTGATTTTTGGTACTGAACTTATTGGGAATTAAATAATAATTTTTGAGCTTTTGATTAAAAATTTCCCATTCAATTTTCGTCACGATTCTTCTTTTAATATACATATAATATTTTAATATTTCCTTTGTTAATGTTGTTTCCATTTTCTTTAAAATTCTACCTTTTTTATTTTTCCATTCACTGGTAATTTGGTAGGTTATTAGTTTAGTGTTAAGAGTTAAAAATTAATGTTAAATAGTCACTTTAGTATTGAGAATTAATTTTAATCCTAATTTTTTAATTCTTTTCTTCCTGTTCTTTTTAATTGGGTATTGTTATTTTATATGGGATTGTTAAACGTTATTACTCTTATCATAATCTTGTCGAGTATCGTGTGCTTAAATATAAATAGTGACACATGGAAAACATACCAAGAAATAACGCAAATGATTCAAAATATCAATAACAAATTTTTCCAACACGATGTTCAATT
>NW_016907889.1:0-1065 GCF_001483705.2 Eufriesea mexicana | reverse complement strand
CGGCTCGTTTGATTGAATTTGGTTACGTTTGGCAGCGTAACGATTGGTTCGGTTAGGGTAGGGTACCTCGGACTTCCGTGCTACATACTGTTTTCGGTGGATTTCTCCGCTCTACTATGATCTAATACACACTGCTTTGCCCTGCGCAGTCCAGAAACAGTGGGCGCCACACGATAGGTTGTGTTAGGCTACGTTCGATTAGGATATGTTGGGATAAGTTTGATTAGGGCAGTATGGAATTTGGTGCCGCTTTCGGCGGATCTCTGTGGTCTACTGTGCCTTACTATTACCTGCTTGTCTCACTGGAGGACGGCCATCGTGGTCTCGGCACTTTGGGTTGAGCTATGCTACGTTAGGTTGTGTTACGTTTCGCGAGGTTAGGATAGGATACTCCAGACACTTGTGATATTCACAACTGCCCACCCATTTCTGCGCTCTGCTTCGATGAAATATTTTCTGCTTGTATCTGGGAAGGTCAGCAATAGTAGCATTGGCACGATAGGATGTGCTAGGTTACGTTTGGTTAGGTTAGGTTAGCTTGAGGTCGGCCAGGTTAACTTAGGCTTTCGTGCTATAGACTGCCAGTCGGAGGATATCATCGCTCTTCTCTAATCATTGATATTCCGCATAGCCCTGGGAATGCCAGCAGTATTGGTTTTGGTGCGTTAGTTTGAACTAGCGTACGTACAGTCAAAATAGGTTAGGTTAACTCCCGTAAGGGTGGTTTCGACTTTTGGGCTATACACTGCTTTACGGTGGATTTCAGCCATCTACTGTGCCCTAATATTTTCTGCTTGACACCGGGATGGCTAGGAATAGTGGTATCGTCACGCTACGTTATGCTACTCTACGTTTGGATTGAATTGGATAGGTCAGCTTAGGTTTCGATGTGTCTGACTCATGTGATATGCACTGCAATGCCGTCGTTCTTTGCGCTCTACTGTGATCTAATATTTTCTGCTTGGCACCATGGTAGCAAGATGTTGCTGTCTCGGAACGTTAGGTTGAGTTACGATACGTCTGGTGGTGCCACGTTTGGTGATGTTCGGACAGGTTAGTTTGGAC
>NW_016907888.1:0-1500 GCF_001483705.2 Eufriesea mexicana | reverse complement strand
ATGACAAAAGGCAAATCCAATATCGCTCGAGATATTAGCAATTGACAACAAAGTACTGAGGACGTGCACCACCATATAACTGCATTCGCTGGATTACTTTGCTTACTGTTTATGTGAATTCCAAAGCAATTCGAGAACGTTCATTGTATATTACGGTCTTTGTTAGAGATGTATATAGTTGACAGTACGTTGCGCAGTACGTCCACCAACAAAGCACTGTAGCCGATGGTTTAATCCGTTCACTGGCGATGTAAGTACTCCAGTAACCCTAGGATGAAAAAGGATAGGTCCATTATCACACGAGATATTAACAACTGACAACGCAGTGCTGAGTATTTCCTTCATCAAAGTAATTTAGCCCTTAGATTAATCTGTTCAATGATGATTTAAACTCTGCTGCAATTCTAGAATGATAAACGGATAAACCATACATCGGTAGTGACATTGACAAATGACAATACAGTACCGAGTGTAGCCATACGCACCATAATATAGCCATTGAATTAATCAGTTCGCTGATCATCGAATTTCTGTGGCGAATGTGGAATAATCACTGGACTATGCAACTTTTTTTGGACAGATAGTCTTATGTCATCAGAGATCTGTGTATAGCCATTAACAGAGCACTGTAGCCGATACACAAACCTGCTTAAGCGACGATATTAAATCCACTTAATTTCTATAGTGACTAAAGGCAGATACATTATGGCACGAGATATTAACTCTCATCAACGCAGTAGTGAGTGCAACCACCATCACAGTACTGTAGCCGTTCGACTTATTTGTTCGCTGATGATATACGTTCCCCAGCAATTCTAGTATAACCAATGTATAATTTAATTATGACCTGAGACATTTATAATTGACAGCACGGTACATACCACGATCACAAGCAGGGCACAGTTGTCGTTGGTTTATTCAGTCCAATGATGATTTATATCCTATAGCAATTCTAGAGTGACAGGAGAGATATCCATTATCGCTGGAGTAATAGGCAATCGACAAAGCTGTACTTAATGCAACCAACATTACAGAAATGATGCCGTTAGATTGGATTGTTGACTGATTATTTAAATTTCACTAACGACTTGTATTCTATGATAATTCTTGATTGATGAAGGTATATAATATATATAAATCTGTTGTCTCAGGCGATATTAACAACTGATAGTATAGTACCGGCTGCAGCTATCGACGCAGTACCAAAGCTATTGCATCAACCTATCCCTATCTTATATAACTCATATTGCTATGCTAGTATGATCACTGTAAATATTAATTGTCTCTATGAATATTGACAATTGAAGGTGCAGCATTGATTCTTCATATCTAAACCGTACCACGGCCATTGGTTTAATCCATTCACAGATCATCTACGTCCTACATGAGTGCTTCGCTGGCGGGTGTACCAATTACCGTGCTGTGAATGGTAAATGTAGCTAGCTGTAAGCGTCGTATGCATGGAGTATTCTATAATCGCTTAGGAGTTTACATCATCTG